>NC_039269.1:17927327-18184779 GCF_003368295.1 Carassius auratus | reverse complement strand
TTTTCAACACTCGTGCTCAATTTTTCTTGAGCACGAAATCATATTGATGGCCGCTAAAAAAACGTTTTTTTTATTTATTTATTATTTTTTTTACAGGCAATGATTGCAATTATATTTGAATTTTACTGTTTTAATAAAATGTAGCATTGGTGAGCATAAGAAACTTCTTCCAAAAACATAAAATAATCTCATAACCCCAAACTTTTTAATATAAATTTTATGTTCGAAGAAATACAGTATGTACATTTTATGTTGTGAAAAATTCTACCATTGACACGATAATAAGATTTCAGACATTAAAAGTATCCTGACATAAAAGTAAAATATTTTTGATTTTCTTTTTATTTATTTTTTTTATATGGAGCAGGTTAACTTATGGAAGTTTCGATTAGTCCAGTAGTGCACAACAATGAAATCACTACAACACAACACATAGGACTAATTTCACTATTTTGTGGCTTATTTCAGTTGTGTTGTGTTAATTTCACTGTGTTAAGCCTTATTTATGTTATGTTGTGGCTTGTTTCCATTGTGTTGTGCTAATTTCATTGTGTTGGGGCTTGTTTCTGTTGTGTTGTGCTAATTTTGTTGCGTTGTGGCTTGTTTTCATTGTATTGTGGCTTGTTTCCATTAATTTTGTTGTGTTGTGGCTTGTTTCCATTGTGTTGTGATAATTTCATTGTGTTGAGGCTTATTTCTGTTGTGTTGTGGCTTGTTTCGTTATGTTGTGGCATGTTTTCATTGAATAGTGGCTTGTTTACATTAATTTTGCTGTGTTGTGGCTTATTTCTGTTGCGTTGTGCTAATTTTTTGTGATGTGGCTTGTTGTGTTAATTTCGTTTTGTTGTTTCTGTTGTGTTTTGCAAATTTCGCTGTGATGAGGCTGATTTCCAATGTTTTGTGAAGATTTTGTTGTATTGTGCACTACTGGACACTGTAGTGTCATATGAACAGCAAGAAACCCCCTGTGATTGAAGACCACTGATGGTAGAATAAAGTCATGATGGCTGATAGCACACTTTCTACAAAAATATTTGTGACTGAAAACAGAAAAACAGATTCACAGTCAAATATATCTCTCATGTGGGGTCAAAAATAACTAAAAGCTAACAACTTGTTTCCATTTGTCGGCTTTTGTAAAACAAATTGCAATATATTTTACACACTGTAGTAATTACCCATCTTTTGTGAACCCACACTTTGATGCAAGCCTTCAGAACAATAGTTATCAGTTTGTTTGATCACAGTTACCAGGAGATCGATGCTGGAGAAACTTCCCAGGAAAGGCTGGGGAACCAGAGCAGATGTGTATGATGGTCTCCAGAGAGAAGAGGCATACATCAGAGCTCTGTCAAAATTCACAGGCCAGTGTGGCAGATGTTGGAAGTGGAATGGGATATGGACATGTCTGTGCTCAAGACACCTAGGTGGCATAAGAATAAAAGAACTGAATCTGCAAATGCATCACTGCAAATACAAAAACACAAATGTCATCTCAAGGTAATACAGATCTATACTCTCAAGATACGTTGTGGACCTTTTGTGGGCAGTGAGTGTGAAGCTACACAGGTTTCACATGCTCATGTTTTCTTGGTTTATATCCAATGTCTGAAAAGCAGTGCGACTTGCACCAACAAACTATTGGCTGGATCTAAACTTGTAATGAATAATTCTCTTGGTTCATATTTGGTCAATGAATGATCAGGATGCCACCAAGCATTATGAGCCACACCATAATATATAATATTTTCTAGTAAATGTGGTTCATTGCCAAGTTTAGGAGATATTAGGGATATTTAATTGTTATTAATTGAAATATTTTATATAAACTTAAATGAAATTTACAAACCATTTACAATTATCCAAGCCTGTGCTGTTCAGGGATCTAGGAAGGAGGACCCAATAGCAGTGCAGGATAACAAGGTTTTATTGACAAGACAGACTGATACAAAAGGTAGTGAAGTGCACAATAGATACCACAACAGGAACACAGGAAACAAAAAGCTGGGGAAGGCACTGGGACAGCTTCAGACATCTACTGGTAGAATGCCATGGCAACAGAGGCGGCAGCAAAACCAGGCTGATGGGGGAAGACCACACAAAGGCACCATAGAGCAGAGCTTCAGACACTTGTTGACCATACTCTGAAATGGACCAAGTGCCAGGCGGGTAGAACCAGGGCAGACACATGGGGGACAGGTCAGGAACTCGAAGACAAGACAAAGCTCCACAAAAACACAAATTAACTCAGGACAAGGAAATATAAACCAATTAACTAATAAAAAGGTCAAGTAACAAATAAGAAATTACCAATTTAACCAACTTAGAAGCCAACCAAGACCAAGACTAGAAAAACGAACTAAATATTACAAATAAAAAGCAAAAAATCAAGAACAAAAGAAAAACAAGGAGCAAGACAAGAACATAGAACTACAAGAACATAGAACTACAAGAACAAATGGTGCATTCAAGTCATCTCGTATAGATCATATTTACGAGTTGAATGCACATGAACGCCACCACAATATCGTAAATACCAGCGGGGAGCTCGGGATTTTCTTTAAGCCCCGATCTGTACAAGTTGGGGGCGTGTCAGTGATTAACATGGCAGAATATACAATACTTAAAAGGTATTTAGCTGTGATATTGTCAGGCTTTTCTATTTACAGCGCAGTAAGTTAATCGACAACGCATAATATGATGGCATTATAATATAACAATGCAAATTGTAACAAAGTTGGCAGCGGCTTCATAAATAATTTAAAACATTAAAAAACAAAGTATACATAATGCACATTTCTTTGTTCTTCATTTTCTACAACAAGAGTTTAGAAACATTGCTGTATTTTTGTGTTTTTAATTAAGAGAAAGTACTCCGCCATCTTGCTCCGACCAATGTGACATGCCGTCATAAGCACGACTTCCCAACTCGTGCATACTAACTTCCCAGGAGGACTTGAACTACAAGGACAGAGACAGAGACAGAGACAGAGACAGAGACAGAGACAGAGACAGAGACAGAGACAGAGACAGAGACAGAGACAGAGACAGAGACAGAGACAGAGATAGGGATGGCTGACGCGAAACTAACGTTTCGACACAGTGTCGAGATCCCGAAGCGTAGATGTTTCGAAACACTGCTCCGAACTGTGATTCAAAACACCCATGTCACGTGACTATGGCTAAACGAAGCTTCTGCGCGTTTCATAAGTGTCTCGACCGACAGGTGGCACGCTTGCCGAGTCTGCGTTTGATTGACAGGGGCGGGAACAAACCACACAATCGCACATCTGTCTCAACTGCCACAAAGTTTAAAAGAGGAGTTAATGCACCTTCACCTCGTGGGTTTTTGTGAGAGGAGAAAGATTTTGAGATAGCGTTTACGATTTATTGACATTTATAGTGCGATTTAGTTAGTTATATTTAGGTTACATTTAAGTTAAATATATTTACTGATAAACTAAAGACTGACAGATAGTTAGGATAGATATAGTGACACATTTATATAGGCTAAGTTAGATATTGACAGATAGCACAGTAGTTAGAGATATAGAATTTAGATAGATTCATATATATATAGATAGATAGATTCATAGACATATAAATTTATATATAGATTCATATATTAATATATATATATATAGAGAGAGAGAGAGAGAGAGAGAGAGATTCATATATATATATATACTTTCATAAATATATAGATTCATAGATAGATAGATATATATAGACATTAATAGAATAGATAGAAATGGAGGCTCCACAGAAGAGATGCCGTAAATCTGTGGTGTGGGAGCATTTCCATTTGGAAACCCCAAATAAAGTGAGATGTATGTATTGTGATAGGCAGCTAGCCTACTTCAACAATACATCATCCATGATGCGCCATTTGAGGAGCACTCATCCTGCCATTTTGCAGTGTGCAGAGGATGGTAACATTCCCCCTGTACCTAGGCCTGCTACTGACACTGCTGGGCCATCTAAACAAGGTATACATTGTTTGATATAATATGTACTTCATGTAACACTGTTTAGAAAGTCCATAGTTTTAAATAGACTTAGGCTTGTGTCCACCAGCCTTACAACGTAACGTCAATCTTTTCCAAAACTCCCAATCATGTTGAAAACAGCTTCACTCTGAATATGTAAATGTAACATCTCACAAACTTAGTCACTGTATTACATAGATATTTTTATAGGCTTGAAGACAACATTTTGGTTTTCCTAATTGTTGTAATTTTATATTGTATTTGATCTGTCTTTGCACACTGAGCATAAACTTTTCCAAACTTGAAAAAGCTTTTATTTTTTTTGAAATTTAGTTTTGTGAAAGTACTTTTAATCTTTTATCTTTATTTTCTTTTAAAAGGCAGACAGAGGGAATTGGATGAGGCTCTTGTAGACATGGTGGTAAAGGATTTGCAGCCCTTCACTATCGTGGAGGATGAGGGTTTCATGGCTTTTGTGAACAAACTTGATCCAAGCTATGTCCTCCCATCCCGTAAGGCACTTAAAACGATGGTAACCGAAAGGTACAACATTTCTAAGGAGAAGACAATGGAGGACCTAAAAAAGGCAGATTTTGTTAGCCTTACAGCTGACATGTGGTCCTCCATTAATATGGACGGATACCTTGGTGTTACTTGCCACTACATAACACCAGAGGCAAAGCTGGCAACTGTTGTACTGGGTGTAAGGAGGTTTTACCAAACACACACAGCCCAGCATCTCATGGAGGCTAAAGCTTTGCTAATGGCCGAGTGGGGAATAACCACCAAAGTTCAGTGTATGGTGACTGATAATGCATCCAACATGATCTTAAGTGCCCAGCTACTGAACCTTCGGCATGTCCCATGTTTTGCCCACAATTTAAATTTAATTGTAAAAAAGGCCCTAGATCAAACCCCACTCATCAATGAAATACGACAGAAAGCCAGAAAGATAGTGGGGTTATTTAGATCCAGCTGCAAAGCAAAGGACAAGCTTGTGGAGATGCAGGGCTTGATGGGCAGACCAGCTCTGAAACTGATGCAGGAGGTGGACACAAGATGGAACAGCACTTACGACATGTTGCAGCGCTTGTATGAGCAACGAGAGCCAGTGGGTGCAGCGCTATCAAATTTAAACAGTGATACTGCTCCGCTGACAAGTTTTGAGTATAACATTATACAAGAATCATTGTCACTACTGCAGCCTTTCAAACTCGCAACGACAGAGTTGTCAGAGGAACAGAGAGTGTCTGCTTCAAAGCTCATACCACTTTACAGGATGTTGCAGCACAAGCTATCGCAGAAAAAAGGCCAATCAGCACAGGAATCAACTGCACAATTAGGTAGGCCACAATGACCATACTACTGTATGTAATGTATTGGCCACAACTGTCATATTATTTTTTATCAATATAACCAATATGGTTTGCTTGTGTTTTGAACAGGCACACACCTGCAAGAAGGTCTGCACTCAAGATGTGGTGGGTACGAGTCATTCAGAGCCTTGGCTCTGGCTACACTGCTGGACCCAAGGTTCAAAAATGTGGGTTTTGGAAATCCTGCCAAAGCCCAGGAGGCTGAAAAGCAGATCACACTGGAGTGTGCTTCGCTGATGCGTTCAAACACAGCAACTCCTGGTAAGCAGTTTCACTCTTCATCTGACATTATGGAGTTATGTCATCTGAATAATTACGTGACTTATACTTCATATATGCTGTCAGTTTAGACTTAGTAACTAATTGTTGTTTTTACTTTCATTCAGAGCCACAGTCAACATCAGGCCCATCATCAACAACAACATCAACAACAGAAACCCAGGACAGTTTTATGGGAACTTTTTGATAGTCGTATCCATGAAACCCAGGCGATACACAGTGCCACAGCAGATGCCACAGTAGAAGTTAAAAAGTACCTAAAAGATGCATTTTTGCCAAGAACCCATGATCCACTAAGTTACTGGAAAGAGAGAGCTGTGATTTTTCCTCATTTGTATGTCCTTGCTAAAAAATATCTATGCATGCCAGCAACAAGTGTCCCTTGTGAGAGGATTTTTTCTAAGGCTGGAGAAATTATCAGTAAAAAAAGAAGTAGGCTAAGCCCTTCCACAGCAGAGCAATTAATATTTTTGAATAAAAATCTTTAAAAAAAAAAAAAAAATTAGACCATTGTGGATTTATTTGTTTTATTCATTTTTCATGACCAAAATAACCTAGTTATTATTATGATATAGGATTATATAGGATATTATTATAGGATTTTAAAATATCACCACATTAACGAAAACAAAATATTTTTATTTATTTTTAAATGGCTTGTTGTCAAAGTTGTTTCAGATAACATGGGCAATTGGCCACTAGGTGTCACCGTGGAGACGGGTGTCGGTAAAGTTTCGAAACCTCGAAACAAATACGGCACTTTGCTTCAACTGTTTCAGTGTTTCATGAAGCCTCGCTCTGCCCACCACTAGACAGAGACAGAGACAGAGACAGAGACAGAGACAGAGACAGAGACAGAGACAGAGACAGAGACAGAGACAGAGACAGAGACAGAGACAGAGACAGAGACAGAGACAGAGACAGAGAGGGCGAGAATGACCACAAACCAGCAGACACAAAAGGGTAAAGGGCACTATAAGTAGGGAGGTAAGTACATGAGGGCCAGGTGAACACAATTAGACTAACCAGGTTAACAAGAGGGTGTGGTAGAAAGGAAACGAGGAGGATAGGCTAAAGGAGCACATGGCCGAGAAAACAATTAACAAGGCCATGTACTGACACAAGAAACAAAACAAACTAAGTGACAGTGCAAAACTTTGACATGGGTAGAATTTTCATTTGCCTTGTGTAATTTTGTTCTTGGTTTTCAAGGATGAGAATATGTCACGCAACCGGTCCATGTTTGCACCTGATTATTTCTCTAGTTTCTTTACATTGGACAGATTATTATTCATATTTAGAATGGGATTTTCCCTGCTGCCCACAATCCTTTCAGAACAGACCTGAGCTCCAGTGGTCCAGAGAGAGATGACCGCAGCACTGAATAGTGAGGATGTCTATTTGCGACCAATCCATTTTTGATATCCACCGCCTGCTCATTGTAAGCCAGTTTCTAGAAATGACTCACACATTCATATGAATTCCTCAGAAGCCGCTCGCTTGAGTGGACGTATATGATGTGCATGTGGTCGACAATAAGTACCTTCACATAAGGGCTTGCAGAGGCCGTGTGTGAGTTCACCGCCACAGCAGATTCTAATGAGTATTATTCTTACATACTTACAGCAGGAACTTGCTTTTCTTTGCATTGCTGGTTTTTATAATGATAATGGAATATTTTTAAGCAAGCTTATATACATAAATATCCACCTCACAGCCCACAGAAGTGTCATATCTGGTTCCAGATGTTTTAATTCTATACATGTAATTGTATTTCTGAAAATAAGACATTGTGCATGGGCTTGAATTGGAACGGAATTACAGGAAAACGGCTGTAACTTGATCTGAGATACGTTATGATTCCGAAATGCTGGTTGCAGATGTTGATGTCCTTTCTGATGGGGGGTAAGAACTGGTCTTTATGATTACATAGTTTTCTCATTTATGCACAGTGAGGGAATTCTTCTGAAAATCTTTCAAACTGAGGCCACACCACTTGCTGATATGCTGAAATGTTATTCACCTTAGAGGTTTGTCCTTTTTTTTTTGCCTTTTATGCTACAACACACACTTTGCCAAATCTCCCGTTTCTCAGTACCCTACATCTTTTGCGCTTCACCCTCCTGGTTGCAATATTGGCTATGTTCTAAGGTGTATTTGTCAAGATCCCACACACACTGAGGTTGTGCCAGTGTGGTTGTTGTGCAAGTTTTCCCTATGTTCACACAGCAGTCGTAAAGCAAAGAGCTTTCTGCCCACTCCCCTGTACCCCCACTGTATGTCCTCGAAGAACCTGAGGAAAATTTTCCGCCATGGCTAAAATCGGCATGCTAACGTTTGGCACGAGCCCTCAGTGCCCTCCTATCACTCACCTTAGCAGAGTGCAAACAACCGAGGCTACTATTTTCATCGTAATATTTATACATTTCATTAAAATGTATATTTTCCTTCATTGGGAGTATACACCATGAATTGAAATCACGACAGAGGGTTCGTTTTTGTCAGCTAGCGTGAAGCAAACCGAAAGAGAGTGGTTTGTTTGAGTTGGATGCCTCAGTGGGTCATTTACTTGATTTTTGATTTTATATGATTATTCAATATTTTGTCATAATTAATGCATTGATTATATCTTACTTTTTATGTAACAATCTTACAATAATCAGCAATGCAAATATTTAAATTATCTACAGCTTTAAGTAATTAAATCTTAACTGTTTCTTGTGACTTTGACTTGACATCTCACAATTTGACTGACTGACTTTATATTTCATAGTTGTGACTTCATATCTCTAAATTATAATTTCATATCTCACAATTGTGACTTTAAAAAACCTAATTATGAATATATCTTACAATGTGTCTTTATTTTTCATAATCTCAAAATGTGACTTCAAATCTCTTAATCTCAAAATGTGAATTCATATATCATAATTATGACTTTATCTCAGTGAGACTTCATTACTTTAAATCTCACAATTGTGATTTATATCTTAAAATGTGAATTCATATGTCATAATTACAACTTTATCTCGACGTGACTTTAAATCCCAACATTTTGATTTATATCTAAAAATGTTACGTCATTATGATTTTATCTCGATTTGACTTTATCTCTCACAATGTGACTATTATCTCCAAATAATGACTTTATCTCACAATTATAAATCTATATCACACAACTGTGACTTTATTTCTCACAATTATGAATTTATATCTTACAATTGTGACTTCATATCTCACAATGTGACTTTCTCATTTTAAACTTATCACAATTTTTTTTTTTTTTTTTTACTATGAGGCAGAAACAGACTTCCCCAATATTCTTTTTATTAGGAAAAACAAGTAAAACTGCTTATAAAATCACTCATACAGTGGGTTTCTCACACGGGTTTTGAATTAATGAGGTCTCAAACCACTGGCAAAGCATTATAGGTTTTGTACGCAAAGCAAGGAAGCGTTTCAAACCACACTACACCAGAAGTTTTACTAACCATTTCAGGAGAAATAAATGATTTGCTGTGGATGTTTTGCTCTGTCTTTAAATATATGCCCTGTGACTTTGAATGCTGACTGCGCAGGACATACATAAGTGCACTGTGCAATGTGTACACTGCGATGACATGATTTCATCCAAGTCGTGGTGTTTATGTGGGTGCTGGGGTTTCTTCTGCCAAGGGTAAACAGGGAGAGGTGCTGCTTATAGAACTGGGCTGCTTTAAGATACAGTCAGGAGAGGGGCTTGCTCTCACTGTTCACGTCATCCCTGACCTTTTTTCTGTTTGGAGGAGGTATCTGATTTCACCTCTTTTTTTCTCACGTTCACACATAAACCATTGTGGACAGCAGGTGAGTAAAATAGTAGCTTTGTTTTGATCTGATGGAGGTAAGGCAGCCAAGGAATCAAAAAACTGGCTTGAAACCAACATGAATGCCTGCCAGTAAAATCAGTTTCATGCTAAATTACTGTATCCCCTGCCTGATCTGTTCCTATAAGAGTTCAGAACAACGTGTAAGTGCTGTCTGTTGTGGTGCAGTACTTGTGTCTTCATATTTACATTTATGCATTTGAAAGATACTTTGATAAGCAGCCTGATTTTATAAAGACACCATGTTGTTTTCAAAAATAAATGTATTAGTTAAAACTAATTAGTTTTATATTTTAACAGTAGGTCTACCGCAGCCAAAGGCAATTACAGTTAATATTACCTGAAAAAGATTTACTTGAAAGTTGACCGTGTATGATTAATATTTTATTTATTTTTATGTCTTTTTAATACTTCATTGTGTGTGTCACTAGTTCAGATTTTTTCCCCCATCAGTTAAATCCAACAGAAAAGTGTTCATGCTCCATCTACAAACACATGACAAATGTGGAAAGGTGAGCCCAAACCACCTGTGCAATTAATTTATTAAAATTATTTGTTAAATTTTCCCCCCCAAAAAAGGAGCAGAAACTAATGGCCGATTGTCTGTGAGTGTGGTTGAGATTAAGAGCAACACTGCCCTCAACTGGACTCTTTGGCCTAATTCCCTCCAGTTGTCATTGCAATTTTCATTTCAATTAGCCTTAAGAACCAACTTGTTCTGCAGATGTGATAATTCATTATCAAAAGAAAACGTCCTGGTAAGCAGGACCCCCTATGTAGTTTGGAAATATTCAATTTGAACCCCACAAGCAATATTTCATAAGCCAGCAGTGACAGCACTTCTGAAATGTGCAAACTCACTTCAGCAAAAGAATGTATTACCTCTATGTATTGCAGTATGTGTTCGAAAGAGAAGAGTCATAACCTGCTCTGCATAAACTCATGCCTGTTTCACAAAGGAATGTAATGAATGTGTTTAATTTTTTGTCTACATACACTTTACGAAACATTATATTCTTTGTTTGCCGTTTTCAACCTTTTAAATTTAGTCTTAGGTAACAAGGAAGCCCTTTATAAGGGGACACTGGGGGCATAGTCAAAGCAGGTCTGTGTGGAAGAAGCCAAATTTTGTCTCGCTTAAGGGAAGTTTGGCACAATATATATTGCTTTCTTCCTGATAATCAAAGAAAGAGCAAATGCAGCAGAACTGTGTGCGTAGACCACAGGGAACCAGTGGGGTTAAGCTAAGCAGAAAGAAAATAAACCCCATTTCAACAGACTGGCTGCCTATGGCCCCGTAGACCCACTGTGGCACCTCAGATGTGCAGCTGAGCTACTCGTTCTGTTCCAAAATATATTCATTGTGGGTGCTGATGATATTTTTGCATACCTTTTGATGCATTTGCGTTCACAAGTGCATGTACAAAATTTTCCATTTTCCAAAAGTCAAATTTTCTCCCCCGTTCCATGTCTCTCAAGCACAGAGATGCAGTGTCTCATTTGTGCAAGTTCACTTAGTTCATTATATCACATTAGGTAAATCAATTCTAGGCCAGCCACTGAAGATATTAAAAATCTTGAGGTTGGCATATACAAACAGCCCATTAAAAACAGCCAAAATAATCACATGATTTGTGATTATTTACTCGCAACCTGATTTTTGCATTTGTGGATGGCAATGCATCAGTGTGCCTATTAAACCCCTAGGGGGAAAGATGTCTGGCAGGAAGCCCTCAGTGATGATTGACATGTTTTCCTGCCTGTAACCACCTGAACTAATGCCAGTTACAGCAGTTGTGACCTCAGCACACCTTTCTGGATGTCTTATTTAAACGTGGCAAAACTTGTAAAGGTCTCAAATACTATTAGTTACTGTCACTCATTTTGTCATACTTTCATGATATGTTGCATTAATGTAGTAAGTTGATATTAAATTATCAATTAAAGTCTTAAAAGGATAGATCACCCAGAAATGAAAATTCTGTCATTAGTTTAGTTATTTCTTTCATCTGCTGAACACAAAAGAAAATATGAATATTCCATATATATTTTTTTCTATTATATGGAAGTCAGTAGCTAATAGGAATCATCAACTGTTTGGTTATGCACAATCCAAATACTGTTTCCTAAATCGATGTGCATTCTCCATAAAATTAAACCTTATTTAGAAATAAATTCAGTAACAATTCAGTAAACAGACAGAAAGTCAGTTTGTCATTGTGACATTACAGTGAGGTTATGTCTGCAAGGTACTGACTGTGTCATAAGCCTACTGATGGTTGACTGTTTTGTTGTTAAATAGATTTTTACATTCCGTTCAGTTTGCATTAGCACAAACTTTGCATATTTTTCCCATAAAACTGCAGTTTGTAAAAGCTTAACACCGTATTCCTATGCAGCTTTAAATATTTAATTCCTCCAAGGAGATGCTATCACACCTCTTGATGGCAGCATCCCCCTTCCCCTAGATATTTTAATATCATGAACAGACAGGCCCCAAGGTAGCAGTGCCAGTCAGGAGGAAACGGATACACAAGGGGGGCAAAACAACAAACAAACTCTGGAACCGGTACAGGAAGCTATGAAAATGAAGCTTGTCCATTCCTGCTGATGTTAGTTACTTTCAACTGTAGCCTAAAGCGTCGTGTTGGTATGAATAAAATAAGCAGTGGTACAGCTGTAGGAGGCGATTGAGATACTATTGGTGTCTGGTGGAGATAATGAGAGGTACCACTAAAATCTTAATTTCAGCATTATTTCCACTTGCAGATGAAGTAGAAAGCAAGAAATCAAGCAAAGCCAACAATGGGGAGATCAAACAGTGATTTTGAGCATAAATGTAATGCTTCACTACATTTATATCCCACAGTGTGACTTTATGGCCCGGTTTCATAGATGGTGCTTAGTCTGAGCAAGGATTAGGCCATAGTTCAATTAGGACTTTTAAGTAATTTTTGTAAATGTGCCTTCGAAAAAGATATTGCTGGTGTCCCTTTGGGACAAAACAAAGGCATTGTTATATTTTGAGATCAATCAGTGCAAGTATCTTTCAGTTGAAACAGCTCAGATTTACATTTTAGTCTAAGACTAGGCTAAAGCCTTGTCTGTGAAACCGGGGGCAGGTCTCATCATTATGACTTATGTAAGTGAAATCTTAATTGCAGCATTATTTTCACTTGCAGGCCAGGTGGAAAACAAGAAATCAATCAAAGCTACGGTATAAGAACAGAGAGACGTATCAAACAATGACTTGCATGCTGCTGCTAAAATAAACCAGCCGAGAGCACTTTCCATGTGCTTACAATTCATAGCGCTTTGTTTGATAGTAAAGCATTATTGTACTTTATTTTTTATTTCTTTTTAGTAGATGATGTTGAATCAAATGACAATAGTTGTGGCACACACTAACAACTCTTACTCCTATTATGTGAATTGTGCTTCAGCTCTTTAATGTACTGTTGTATCAACAATGTCAAACCACTTGAAGAGAACCAATTGACCAAATAGGCTATTTGGGCACCAAAATATTATCTAAACAATTAGTTTGTTCTGACTTTTACAAGCACACCGTTTTATTGATTTCCAGTGTATTTTATGAGCACTAGTCTCATTTAAGATTTATCATTGACATTTCCCTTTACCATCAATATTTTTTTTCAAACCACAGGGATTTTTTTTTATCTCCAAAAGATGTAAAGGAATGTAATATTTTAGAGCCGTAAAGTGGAGACGAAGCTCTTTTCCTCCAATGTTAACAGACTGAGCTGTAAAGGAGACTCGGGTCAGCTCTCTCCGTTAAAGAACGAAATAAAGCCTCATGTCGACAATCAGCCCTGATTTGTGATCCATCATTCACATCACTCCATCACACGGGAAGACTTCTGCAGTGAATGAGAACAGCCTGCTGGTCGAGTCATCACATATACCCTCACACTGGGCTCCATCGCCCCCAATCAAACTCATTGTCCTGCTGCTCACCAGCCCTCTGCATGCACCTGTTAAATGTCTCCACTAAAGGATGGCCCGTCATGACTGCTTAATATGACCTCCGACCCTCGTGAGCATGTCAATCACTCTTGCTCATGTTTTCCATCTGGCCTCGCTGCCAATCGAAGCATAAAAACATGTCAGATGACATTGAGTCTTAAGGCAGTTTATGCTATCAAGGGAAAGTAATGCGAGCTGTCGTGGTGGGTTTTGTCACGTCGCTGTTGAAAACCACCAGAAGATTTGTTTGACATACAGACACCATAATGTAGGTTTAATACTCATGCCCAAACTGTGTTTGTTTACAGATTACATCACTTTATTTAATTAGGGAAAATTAAACTTCACTGAGTAGATGATGAAAATACGTTAAGTGTTTGTCATTTGTATTCAAACCTAATTTTGCATATGAATATTCTGGGGGTAAAAGAGTAGAAGGATTTGTTACATAAATAATAATACAAACTACAATTTTACTGAAGCTAATAAAGCATACTGTCCTAAGTGTTTGTTGTAAAATGCATTAAAAGCAGAATACATTGTGTTGTTTATGAAAGAGGTGCTTGGTTAACCCTTGTTGCAGAAGGTAATTATCCCTCTGCTGAGTGTCTGTCTCCTTGTTGTAGTTTTCAGTACACCTGACCACAACAGCACACAGCTCTGTCAGTTAAACGGGGCGGAAAAAACAACACAGAGAAGAGTATGACATCAATTAGCCTGGCCTTGGCATGCATATGTGCCCTCTTTAAAATATTACTGACACTAATTAGACCACATTTTAATCAACTAAACGTCTGATGTGCAAAAGCGCAGGAGGGTTTGCATTTTTCTTGTGAGTAACCTGGTTTGCTTTTCCAAGGTCCCTTTAAGTATGAGTATACCGAGGGCACATAAAAAATCCTCTAAAATTTTGGTAACAGATTTTAACTTAAATGTAGGTTAATAAAATAAAAGTAAACCTGAATATACATTTTGCATTGTTTAAAATTTGTGCAAATGAACATGTAAAATATGTAAAAGCAATAGACTTAAATATTTAAAAATATATATATTTTTCTTTATTACTTCAGAATCAAAGCTTTAGTATTCATACATAACCTTGCAAAAGTTTAGACCATTAACTGTTGCTTTTAATTCATATAATTATTATTTTTTATTATTTCAAAGCACAAAAACTAGTAAAAAGTAATTTGTTATATTATAAAATATAAGGGTAAAAAAAAATCATCCCTAAAATGAACAATATTTACCAGTTGCCCTCTTCTATAATCAAGACTCAAAATACTGGAGGACGGTTGTCACTTTATATGGCAGTGATTTTTTTATTTTTTATTATTATTATCATAAATTCTAATTTAAAGAAAAATATTCCCTCCATTTTTGCCCATGAAAAAGACACGTCAGAACCCTTTTGGTTAAGTGCTATTTAACCTTTTCAGAGAGACTTGATCAGTAAAACAGCAATAAGCCACTTATGTAGGCTACAAAGTGACATTACAAAAAATATGATTGTGCAGGCCAACAGGAACTGTAGCATAAATTATAGGAACTGGAAGTAGCCTACATAAAAAAAGAAAAGAAAAAATAAATGAAATGAAATTAACATGGCCAAATATAAAACGCGACAACGGATAATAAATACCTAATATTTAAAAAATATAAACAATTCATATGCGGTTTCTTGTGCTCGAGCAGACAGTCAGTGGTGCTCCACTGCTCGTGCGAGCATCAAAGATCTCCTCCCCTCCTTCACATTCACTCCCATCATGCAACAGCAAACAAAGAGACAGTAACGTTACAGGAAAAATGGCAGCTAGCTAGAGAAAAGTTTCAAACGCCGAAAATATGCACAATTCAAAACGTCCACAGCGTACGGTGTTACTTTATAGCAAAACGCGGTCATAAAGTGGCCATTATTTCTCTTCTCTGTGGAAATTGAGCTCATTTCTGCGCTGTTTTTGTAAATGCAGGTTATCAGCTAGCCACGAAGTAATAATGTCTCCTAATGTGATTTCATAGCTCTGCGGACACTGATATGAAAACTGCTGTTAGTTGACAGTGTACTCAAGCCACGGCAGGTAATGTATAGTTAATATTTGTATATGAATATTGATGGTTCGCGCTGTAGGATTAGACAGAAGTGTTTGTACAGGGCCTGTACAGGTTAGCCTGAGTGCTAACTGCTCTTTAAGTTAAAGTGTTAGCACGCACTTATTGATGAATTCAGGGAGTGTTTTGAACTTTGAACTGTATAACATGTTTATAGAATGGCAGATTCATATTTTATGTCGGTTATTATCTGATGAATTCATAATGTGCACTAGACATGCCAGACAACAATCAGACACAAAAATTTTACCTACTGCAATATAATAATATAATTATTTTGAAATACACTGCACATGTGAATTTCAGCCTTGATAACCCTATACATTTTCCTAGAAAAGTGGTGTTTGGTACCATGTGTTCCTCTTATTATTATCAGTGTGGAAAACATTTGTGTACTTAATGTTTTTCCAGTTTTTTTTCCCCCAGGATCCTTTGATGGATAGAAAGAACAAAACAATAGCATAATTATATATATATATATTAGGGCCGGGACTCTATTAAAAAAATTAATCTAATTAATTAGAGGCTTTGTAATTAATTAATCGAAATTAATCGCATATAAATATTTGACCTGAAAACAGTGAGAAGTATTTTTTTTCACATGGATTTATAGTATACCATTGAATAATGACTAAATACATAAGCTTAAGCAACAAAATATTGTTTCTTTTTGTTCAACCAAGTCTAGCAGACCAGTGCAATTTTTGCCATGAAGTGTAGCAATAGCATATTTAGAAACAATTTAGAAATAGTACATTTCAGAAATTCAGGAAGCTTATAGGTGCTGGAACCTTCTGTAAAGTGCTTTTTTAAGTAAAACACAATACTGTCAATTACATTCAGAACATTGGAAACCATGACTATTAGAAAACATCTCTCTGTTGCTTCAGAGGCCATAATATACTAAGTCCAACTCTCAATAACCTTGGCCAAAACAATAGAGTTCAACATAAACTGTTGCACCAACAAAATAATACATAGTTCAACATAAAGTGTAAAGTCCACGCTAGCTGCTATATGTTTTGCGTTGAGGTGATACTTGAGACTCGATGTGCTGCGGTGATATGCGAATGCTAATTGGTGCTCCAGTATAATCGGTCGGCCGAAACTCATCCGGTGAGAAACGTTCCGCGGTGAAAAAATAAGTTATTAAAAATGCGGGAATTTTTTTCTGTAATTAATTAATCTTAGTCAACGCGTTATTTTTTGTGTAAATTAATTAATCTCAATTAACGCGTTAAAGTCCCGGCCCTAATATATATATATATATATATATATATATATATATATATATATATATATATATATATTAGGGGTGTAACGGTTCACAAAATTCACGGTTCGGTTCGATACGATACACTGATGTCACGGTTCGGTTCGGTACGGTTCGGTACGTTTTAGATACAGCAAAATGCAAAAACATCTCAACTTTTCAGAATGCCGCAAGCGCACCGCGGGTCATGTGACAAGAACTAACCAATCAGCTTCATCCTTTCCCATAACAACGTTGAAAACTCAGCCAAGATGAAGGAACAGCTGATTATAGTTGTATATGGATTGCAATTTTGAAATAAATTTAGTAGCAGAGCTACTGCAAGCGATTTTTAGAGCTGCAAATCCATTTACCCTTTGCTGAAATTTCCGCGTCTCATGGAGAGAGCACGTCATTGTTGCTTAGCAAAGACAGACGCCTCATGAGCGCTTCTGCCCGAGCGCTTTGGAAAGGAGGAGAAAGACGTGCTTAGCGTTTTCCACGCGTTTTTAGGAGCGATATGTGAACGGACCCTAAGGCGCTCGCTCACTCAGCACGCGCTGAAGGCTCATTGCAAAATGTCTAATGCATTTAACAGACCAGAAATATAAGATCCTAAAATAACCAACAGGTCTGGTGTTTGGGTGCACTTTGGATTCCCTGTAAGCTATAATACTGGTGTCTAAATGCTGCAGGCATAGTTTGTTGCGTGCATGTTTCTCCTTTTTTTCGTCTTTTCCCAGATACTGACACAATAAGGTGATGTCGGCGTAAATGAGTTGACATGTTTCAAGTATTCACGCTGGTGTTTTTTTTTTTTTTTTTTTTTTTTTGAAGCAATGAAGCAACCGCGCGAAGCCCTCACTATATAGGATTTTAGAAAGAATGCAGAGCACTAGTGTAGTGTGCAAACTTACCACAGTGTGGATTTCAGAAAGTGTGCAAAGACTTCACGTGCACACTTACCATAACATGGATTTACAAATAATGTCCTAAGGAGGGGCTCTCATGTCACTCTGATCGAGCAGCTCATAGATGGAATCATGCATCTCAAACAATATGTTTGAGAGTCATCTTCTTTTTCTAGTCTGTTAAACGCATTGGCCATTTTGCAACGAGCCTTCAGCGCGTACTGAGTGAGCGAGCGCCTGACTGAGTCATAACATAACATAAACATATAAGTTGGTGTTTTTTTCTTCTTCGGGAGTGTCAGGGGCGTTGCCTGTTACGTCGTTTGGGTTATTGGGCTACCTTGTTGAACGCATATCATTATATTTCTCTTTTTTTTTTCCAAATATAATTAATTAGTCCAACGAACCGTTCGTACCGAACCGAAAGCGTCGTACCGAACGGTTCAATACGAATACGCGTATCGTTACACCCCTAATATATATATATATATATATATAGTAACATTGGCTGTGTTCGAAATGGCATACTTGCTTACTGCCCTGTACACAGTGCATACTGCTTACTATTTTTTAAAACAATAATGTGTGAAACAGTATACAATAAACAACGAATGTTTCAGAATAATGTGCTGCAGTGTCATCACATGACAAACACTGAACATTAAATCAGCACATCTGTGGAGGCTACTGTTATCTTAGAAATAAATATGCTAACAGTTCTTTTTAACCAGTCTTGTTAAAGAGGCTTCATAGTAATCAAGGATATATTGACCAGTTGAACTCATTTCTTAATTGGTGGACTTTACATACTAGACAGAATCAACACTGAGCTGTCTTTAACTGAACAATGATATTTTTGGCAGTGGAAAAAGCAATATATTCTAGTTACAGTAATTGTAAATATATGATAAATTCTGTTTACACAAAAATATCAGCATTTTCTTTAGCAACAAGTTTGTAAAAAAAGTTAGGTGGCACTGTGGCAGATATTTATACTTAATTACTGTAGTACATTATAAAACAGTATGCAAAAGCATATTGAGTGTGAATTATCTTATATATATATTTTTTATTAGGTGAATACCATGCCACTTTATTGGGACAAAAACCTGAGCATACCTAATAACACTGTATTTTTAATGAGCCATTTTATTTCCACTTTTCAAATATTTACTTTATTTTTTTTATTGAAAATAAATGCCTTTCTGATCTGCTATGTGATGAGAAAAGGAGAAGCACGAGTTTGACAAAAGCCGAAATCAAACTCTGGTCAATCGCCTCAAAAGCACAAACTCTGCATCATTTACTCACTGCACCAATGATACCGCATCTTTTGCGGTGCTGTTTATCGCTGCTAGGCATTAGTGGGCAGAGTTAACGTAAATAGCCTCTGCAAACAAGTTCTGTTTGTCCTTATACACTTTGTTTATTTTTAGAGCTGCTTTACAGCGGAATTGATTTCTGTTTGCGTAACTGAAATATGATTTTATTTTTATTTATATATTATTTTAATGCACTATTATTATTATTATTTAAAACAATCAGTTCTCTATAAAGTGCTGTAGAGATAAAGGTGTCGTCATTTGTCTTGATCGGAAACATGCTGTAGATGTAAATGTAAAGTATAATTATATTATATAATTATAATATGTCCTGCTATTTAGATACACAGCGATAGTTTGTAGTTTACATGTATACGTACATATACAAGTGTTACATTTATAATTACTATTCCCTGCCTCCAGTTCACTCGTGTGTTTGAAGATGAAATGTCACATGGAGCCCATTGCTTTCTGGGAAACAGTATCCCATGCATTGTCTTCCTATTCATACATCAAATTTCAGCAAAGGTGGCAGGTAATAATCCGGGCATTCAATGCATACAGAAAATTAACATACTACTCACAGTATGCACATAGCATACTGCAATATAGCAGGAGTTGTATGGTAGTATGCCTTTCCAAACACTGTCTCTGTACTGATTTCAGTGTACTTGTTATATTTAGCAGATTCTGGCAAATATAGTAGGTCATCCTGGTATTCCATGAATACAGAAAAATTGCATAGTATGCACAGAATACATACTGGATACTGCAGAAATAGTAATAGTAGTATGATAGTATGACATTTTGACCATTAATATTGTCTTCACTGTCTCTTTTGATCGAATGAATGCTTCCTTGCCTTTCATTTCCTAAAAAAAAAAAAATAGTACTAATAGTTTAATTAGTACCTTGTTAAGAATTGGTATTGAAAGTGGGAAATTTTTTAATCTCTTGACTTGATGACAAATTGAGAAATTTCACAGAATATTTGTCACACCACTCATGATGAGTTAGTCAAGGTGAAAAGGTGTATAAATTCGTGAAAACCTTAAAATCCACACAGAATTTTCTGTCTTAAATCGCAAAGGAACTTGAGTTGTGATCGTTGTTTTATCCTGAATGTAATAAATTTATATATGTAGTAACTTTGTTCTTGGTCTATTAATGTATTTTTCTGTTTTGCAGGTATGGCAGTCGTGGGTTGTATGTGATCAGCTATGTGTAAGTGTTCACAATATCTCCCTTATCCCGAAAACATCACGCATAATCCCCCTTCAAATCATTAAGGGGGATCTTTCAGAATGAAGAAGATCAGTCTGAAAACAATTCGAAAGTCATTTAATATAAAAGGCAAAGAAGAGAATGAATTTGCCGTATCACAGCCGGACCTGTCAGCCAGTTTCTCCGCTGAAGACTCTCTGTTTGGAGGATGCTACAGCAAAGACCTCATCAGTAGCGACCTGGATAACGAGGATGAAAAAAGACCCAAAGTCCGATCTAAGAGCGAGGGTCTCATGGGCACCTTGAAAAGGAGACTCTCAGCGAAACAGAAACCAAAGGTCAAGGGTAGTTCTCCATCTGTATGCTCTATAGATGATGACACCTTCTCTTCTTCATCGGCACCCATTACTCTAAGTGACATAAAATCCCAGCGTTCCTCCTGCTCCACATCCGTCCATAGTCATCATTACAGTCCCACCCCGTGGCCTCTCAGACCAGTGAACTCGGAGGAGACGTGCATCAAAATGGACGTTAAGGCATTAATGAACTCTTCAGATCCAAGTCCGGCTTTCAGTGGTGAGCGCCAAGACTTCCTTGACCTCCAGAGAGAGTTCAAAGAATCTAGCGATGTGCCAGACCACCATACTGGCGCTCAGAATGGTGATTTGCACCTTGAAATGGATGAACACATGCCTGTAGTAATTGGTCTCGCAGCTCAGGATTATATTCAATACACAATGCCTTTAGATGATGGACTCTTTCCTGATGACGAAGGTTTGCGCTCTTTTTGCTTAGATGGTACCACACCCATGGACATCGTTCCACAGTCAGAGGGATGCAGATCTCTTCATGCAGATGAGGAACCTATTGACCAGGACCTCCTGTCACCAGACATCTTCATGGAGTCATCATCGGTGAACCAACTCTTTTTAAATACTGCAAATGTCTTGCTGCAGGGCTCCCGACTGGAAGCCCCACTTTCCCCCTTGCTACCTCTGTTGCCCAACAGTTATCTCCAGAGAAGCTTCTCTGGGTTTGGTGGTACACATGCTCAGGTTGCAGAGAGAGTCATGCACCATCTCAACTTTGACCCCAACTCGGCTCCAGGGGTGCAGCGGGTCTACGATGCCGTGCAGAACAACGGACCCATGGTGGTTACTAGTCTCACGGCTGAACTGAAGAAACTAGCCAAGCAGGGTTGGTACTGGGGTCCCATTACAAGATGGGAGGCCGAAGAAAAGCTGACGAATCTTCTAGACGGTTCTTTTTTAGTCCGCGACAGCTCTGATGATCGATATCTTCTAAGCTTGAGCTTTCGCTCACAGGGTAAGACTCTGCACACGAGAATTGAGCACTCGAATGGCAGTTTCAGCTTCTACGAGCAACCTGACATCGAAGGCCACGTGTCAATCGTGGATCTCATTGATAATTCAGTCAAGGATTCAGAGAACGGAGCGTTCTGCTATTCCAGATCTCGCTTACCGGGGTCCGTCACCTACCCTGTTAGACTGACCAATCCCGTTTCGAGGTTTATGCAAGTGCGCTCACTGCAGTACTCGTGCCGCTTTATTATCCGCCAATACACGCGGATAGATCTGATCCAGAAATTGCCTTTACCGAACAAAATGAAAGATTACCTGCAGGAGAAGCACTACTGAATGCAGTAAATCCTCACTTGGTCGCTAGTTGCACTTTTTGGATAATGTAAAGAAGCAGGTTTGGCAAACATTTCAACAGTTTTGTTACCATTCAATTACGCATATTTCTGAAAGGAACGATGATGTTTCTCAGTCTGGTAGAGTAGGTAATTCAGTGGTTTGTGACAAGATGCAGTGCCAGAATGTCGTTAAAAGTGTTTGGATCTCAATGTTGGAGCATTTTACGCACGTCTCGTAGTACTGTAGCATTTCATTTTTGTTACAGTCAAAGACAGTCCAGTTTTTTTCTTCATATCCCACACTATGAAATATCAGCACAAAACTCAAACTAAATGTTTTTTTGGGCGTTTAAAGGTATAGAAGCCTTAATAATGGCCGCACATTTGTGAATGGTTAGATTACATTCCTCCTCACCCTGTTTTTTGAACGCATAACTATTGTTGTACCAGCCATTGTTATGTCATAATCTTATTCAAAGGGAAAATGTTCTATACAATATGCCAAATGATGTCCTCTCGCCATACATATGATCTTACCCTTCCGTGGAGATAATCTAATAAGCTATATTAGCTGCTCATATTTGTCAGATCATTTTCTCACCGACTTTTTTATTTGCATTCTTTAGCACGTAATGCCAAGTTTGGGTTCCTCATTGAAACTCAACTTTGAGGTAGTTAATTAATTTAGTACTGTATGATTTGGCCTTTGTAACAGTCATCTTTTAACAGGCATGCAGTTACATTATAAATACATCTGGTCTTTCCCTCCTTGTATTGTTTAAGTGTTCAGTAGTGTTGTATATCATTGTTTAAAAACTGAAAGGTTTCCTGTTATGGACTATGTCGATGGTACAGTTTAAAATCATCTCTTTTTGGGAACAAAATTTGCTATGTTGTAACTTGAACTTGTTCTTCAGTTCAAAATAAAAGTTTTCTATGATTAATCTCTCTCCGTTCATTCTGGTTTAAAACTCTTCATTCGATCTTTAATTTAAAATCCAATATATGGTAATAAAAACGTATTAAAAGATACAGTGACATCATTTTTATTAAATGTTTACATTTATTAAAGGATTTTCTTTCTCCTTTGTCATTGTTTTATTTATATGCTTATGTAGTATTTGATCTTTTACCTGGAGAATTGCACGGTTTCATTAATTAATGGCAAAGCAGCAAACAAACATCAGACAAATTTGAAATCTGAAAGCTTCTTGGCTTAAATATCATTCTTAAAATAACAAACAATATATAAGTAACTATGACTAAATATATATGGTAAAAATATCTAGCTATTTCTACAATAGGTCTATCATATGTACCTAGTAATGAGTTTCATAAGACGTCATGTCTTTGATACATACTTTTTTATGGTTTCAGTGCTGAATTCAGTATGACGTTAATATTTTTAGTGATTCACCTGAAGATCGTGAATTGGCGTACTCGAATGATCATCCCTCTTGCACGTATGTGGTGGGTTTAGATTGATGATCAGTTGTGCTCAGTTGTGACGTTCCCTGTTTTTCAGCTGGGGACTGTCTTGACTGTCTTGGCACGCTCGGCACAGCAGTGCTGTTATTTTAACGTTTCTGCGCTTGAATTAATGAATGTTTTGGAAATAACAATACAAGTGGGCAGAGTGTAGGCTTTAATATTTGTTGCCAAAGAGGCTTTGCACTGTTTTCTCCATTCAGCACATGCATATTTTTAAGACTTTTTAACCTTTTCCTTATTTTCTGTTATTTTCTTTTATTACCAAGCACTTCTTTTTACTTTTGAGTTTTTGTTTGTAACTGCGGAGTAAGAGAAAGACTGCACAGGGCCAACAACCTTCTGGCTGAATTGAAACGTTTTTCTGCAAACTGAACACACTTAAATAAATTACTTAAGCAGTTCTGTAAGTCTCCACAGACATACATTTTAAGTATGGTTTTTGTTGTTTTAAACTGTTTTATGTGGACAAATCATCTTATTTTCAGACCAGCTCATAGTGTTAAGTTTAATTTGATGCTGTTGTGGGAGAAACAAAGTGTTTTTGCTATTGCCTGAATTAAATAAAATCTTTTAATTTTTTAATGCAGTGATTGTATGTTTTGTCGTTACATCTCACTGCCATTTAAATACATCAATAGATTGAAGGCCAACAGCTGCTCTGGTGGAGGTGAGTTTTAGTCACGGGATGTGACATTTACACGCTCTGGACTTGAGAAAGCATCTAAAATCTTTAGTAAACTGCCTCAAGTATTTTCTGAACAAGACACATATGGATCTTTCTTAACCAGCTTATATTTTTCTTGCATTGTGCTTTAACCCACCCAACGGACTCCAACAGTAAGCATTTACTTAGAAAGCTGCAGAAGTATTTTTATTTCATTTCATCATACAGTATGTTGGCTATTATGTTGTCAATGCATGATTTGTCAATCCCCTACATCGCTGTGACCCTTCCTGTAATCCATCCTGTTAAGGCTCTGGAGGACACTTTATTACAGGTGGTGAAGGATTTCTGGCTCTGTTTATTACTCCCTCCCTTCTTTTTTAATTGGTTTCTTTGGAATTTCACATCAGACCCCTTTGAGAGATTCCTACACTCTACTTACCCGTGTGTATGCCTTCTATGTTTTAATCAAAATTACCTCAATGCATCTGTTTGTCTGTTGTATCTGAGGTAATTGAGAGTTTTGACAATGTAGACTTCATAAATCCACTTGTCATTTAAGTAATCTGAGAATCATATCTAACTACAACATTTAAATGTACAATTATATAAAATACTGGGGACATGAGTCAAAATTCTCATATTTGATAATTTGGTCATATTTGACAGCATTTTAATGCATTGTCATCAGCAATAAATCACATTGCTGGAGGTTTTTTTTTCTCTTTAGTCACATTTCAACCTTTGAGACTGCTGTGCATGAAAAGCCTTGCGGGATTTCTTACATGCATCCACCAGTGCTTAAAACATCCACTATTATGCGTTTTTCAATGTCATTTAATTCTTTAATCTTGCTCAATCTTCCTTGAATTTCAAACATGTTAATTCTCAGTTATTTCATTTCCTGATGTAAATAATAAAAACAAAGTCTGCTTTGTTCGCTTCATCTAATGGCAGCTACTCTGTACATGACAGGACTAAACGCTTCTGTTCACCATGCTGATTTGCTCAATATCCAGATATATTCTGTAAACTTAAATGTTACATCAGGGATTAAGCGTTAAATTAGGGTTTATTTTGCCCTCTCTGAAAAACTCATGCGAATTTGACTGGCAAGGCCAAGTGCTTTTTAAAGCACATGAGAACATTTGAATATTTCACAGAGGAGCAAAATGTCACAGATGAAACAATCCAATCACATTCTTATAGCCTGAGGTGCCGTTTCTGTCCTGGATTGATGATGAGGAAATGTTATCTGAGCTGCACGGGCTCCTACGAATGTCGCTTGACAATGAATAAATATTGGTTGAAACTATGCAGCTGTTTCAACCTCAGCCTTTGTTGAAAAGCCAGTTTCATCTCATTCATGTTGATATGTTTTTTTCATATATAATTTTAAGATCAGAATTTTAACTAAGACATTTCTCTAGCTGGTCAAATAAGCAGCTAGGCTATTTAAAAAAAGTGAAAGACATTAAGACCAACTCTCTTTCATTTAACAAAAATATTGTTTGTTGCTATCGATGTTGTATGACATTAAAGATTATTTTAAAACTAATTTCTTTACGACAAAATGAAAGGAAGAAAGATAGATGGATAGAACAATGATTACAACAGAATGATAGATAGATGGATAGATAGATAGATAGATAGATAGATAGATAGATAGATAGATAGATTTTGCATCAAGATATTTATGATATATTCCTGGAATCAGCATCTCTATTTAATCTGCTCAGGCATAATTTTTAATGTAGCCTAATCATGAAATGTTCAAGTAAATTAGCAGCAAGCAAAGCAGTGTGTTGTGTAAATGCAATCAAACTGAGCAAGAATCCTCATGAGATACGACTGCACGCTATCCCACCAATATGCTACCGACACAGCTCACCTGAAATCAGAACACAGCTGAAAAACCACAAATCTAAAATTTCACAGCCCTTTTGATCTTCTCACATTTTATTTTAAGCTTAACTTAATTTAATTCTAAATATTTAAAGTATCATATCAACTATGTTAACACGTATAGTACCGAGAACAACAGGTGAAGTCTAGGATATATATAAAGCCACATCTGGAAATGCCTTCAGGGTAATCTTATAGAATAATGAATCTTCAAGCGAGTGAGGTATGGTGCTGCGCAGTACTGTTTGCTTAAGCCACCCTTTTATGTGGAGACACATGGTGTGCTCAGAAAGAGGTCTTCTGGGGTTTCTGACAGATGGCATGGCTCACAGATAAAGACAGCGTCAATGTGACAAAAAGCTCAACTCTGCAGGTCTCTAGTAGAGAGACCCACTGTGAGGCTGCATATGCCATTTTGATTTCTTACAGGTTCGATTTTATCTCTTTATGCACTTAATGAGACTGAATCAGAGGTGTCGAAGTGTATTAATACATCAAAATGATGCTGATATGAAGCTCAGCATGCTAAAATACATTTAAAGGGCCCAAAGGACCTAATAAGTAAGGAATAATTGATGACGGGCCATTGAATTATTGAAAAATAATGCATACCTCCAAAGTGCTAGTTACACATCGGGTGTGCATTATTATTCAATAATCCAATGGACTAGAGTCAATTATTCTGCATGTACCATGGTAACAATGTTTTCAAGATGTTTGTAAGATTTTTGTCCTTAAAATGCATCTCCCAAATGTGTTCAGCAGTAGCATCTTGACTTGCGAAACCATAAGTTTAACAGCTTCAAAAATAGCTAAATTACCACTGTGCTATAATGTCATGTAATTTTTCAGCTGCAAAAAGCTTTTCAGCTTTTTTTTTTTTTGATAGTCATTGTCACTGTAAGTTTAGGTTCATAACTTGTAGGCACTTTGAAATAAATAAATTGAAAAACTGATATGTAACTGTAAAGAGGTCGACAGACTGGAACTACTTAACAGCTGTGTGTTTATTGGAAAATAATTGCACATCATAGAATACTAGTCAATCAGTCTGAATCGAGCATTCAACAGCACCCATGGTATATAAAAATAAAAATTATAAAAATATCCTGCTTTATAAAAAGACATTCTTTTGGTGCTGACACTTGAAGGTGTTTTAGATTCACACTTCTAGGCAAGAATAAATGTGTGGTCTCATTAATTTAAAGGTGACATATTATGCCCATTTTTACATTATGTAATATAAGTCTCTGGTGTCCCCCAAATGTGTCTGTAAAGTTTCAGCTCAAAATATCCCACAGATCATTTATTACATCATTTTGAAAATGCCTATTTTGATTGGAAGCAGAAACGCTGTTTTTCAGGTCTGTCTCTTTAAATGCAAATGAGCTGCTGCTCCCCTCCACCTTTTCCAGAATAGAGCTGAGTCATTATGGCTCGGACCTGCTAATTAAAAACATCTGTTGGTTCTGATTATCATGTTTATCACGGTGAAATCATGCGTTTTAAACCTAGTTTAAGCACATGGACAGAAAGCGGCTGTCACAGCATTTGAGTAAACCAAGTTCTATTTCACACAGAAGTTCATGTTAAAACACACATGGGTTACAAAAACAGTCGGTTATGTCTGTGAAGGTTTTAGATCTGTAAATAAATAAATAACATCAGTGCAGCCAACAGTGGTGGACGAAGTACACAAATAAAGTACTTGAGTAAAAGTACAGATACAAATAATAAAATATTACTGCAATAAAAGTTTATTTTAATCGAGTGAAAGTACAAAAGTACTAGATTTATGTACTTAAGTAAAAAAGTACTGACAGATTTATTTAGCAATTTTATATGCTACTTCATTAAAAAAAAATAATAATAACATACATTTTTTTTCAAATCCTAATGCTCAAAATACCTGGGATTTTCCCGAAATACTATATGGAGTAAAGATATATTTTTGTTGTCGATGGACTATGTTAATGAGAGTGATGTAATAGGCCTAATGTTCACTATGAAGCTTACACTGCGATCTACCTGAGAGAAAACAGAGTTGAACATCTGATTTTCACCAGTTAAGAAAAGGTGTTTTAAAGTTTGTTGTTTTGCAGAACATCACAGTTATATAGTACATAAGAATAAGGCCTTAAACGTACAGTATACTATGATATCGAACAAGATAGTGAACTGCATTTGAAGCTACTTTATCCAGCTAGATATAGAACAAATGTAGATTTACATTATACTATACATGAGAGCTAGTCCGTCTGCGTTTTACACATCAATGTTTCACAGAATATACGGATAGATGCAGTTAGCTGAATGGATGCATACCTGTTTATCAGAATGCAAGCGAGTAAAGCATCTCTCTGTAGTTTAAGCTTGTCACGAAACTCTATCTTGGAAACACAACTCCAATATTTACCCGTGTCTTGTTTCTTATCTTGTCCCAAAACCTTCTCGGGTCATTTATTTCACCCGTACATTTGCGCTTCACAGAACGTGCAGACAAAGCATAATCATGATCCATAATTAAGTTATTGATTGAGGTATAAATATGAATATAAACAATATAAATATAAAATATAATAGTCTCGATCAAGGCTAGCTACTACTTTTTCTTCTTCGTCTCGTCTTTGCTTCTCTTCACCTTTGTATTTGGCGGTTCCGCAGGAAGTTAGATAAACTAGAGGGGTCAAAGTTTATATGACGCCATAGACGGGCGACAAAACGGAAATAAAGAAACATGCCGTGTCTTCTAATTAAACTATAATTTTCTCCGGATTTGAAAGTTCGTGGAAACTGCCGGGATAATGTAAGTACACAACTAAAAAATATATATAACATATATAGTGATTTCTGCTATTTTTTTAAAGCAGAAAAATTACATATTGCGCCTTTAAGTTCGGAAAAAAATAATAATAATAATGCCCCCAGAGGGCATCACTTCCCACTTTGATAATTACTGTAGTTACCATGTTCTGAACAACACATCCTTTCTTTTTCCCCCAGATGTAATCTATCTAGGTGATTGAATAAAAATATTTGGACTTTATATCTAAAAATTACCTCAACTTAGCAACAGAAAACTCGTTAGCTAGACAGTTAACATCAGCTAACAATATTGACTTATTTTCAGTATGTTATGAATAAACATTCATACGTCTACTCTGCTAGTTAATCCAAAAAATGTATACTGTTGATAAACAATATAAAAACAGACATCACATGTATCATTCTAATTCATGAATGAATTGTTTGGTGCAATTTGCGAACTGATTTAAAAGATAAATTGAAAATAATCAGTTCGTTCTTGAGTCAACTTTATGTTTTATGTAATGTATTGAAGTGAAAAGTATGATCTTATGCTTTGGAATGTAGTGAATTAAAAGTAAAAGTTACTCAATAAAACTACTACAGTAAAGTACAGATACTTAAAAAAGTACAGTAACGAAGTAAAGCTACTTCATTACTGTCCACCACTGGCAGGCAAAGGCAGAACAGTTAACATGTTTTGCTCAAACTTTAAACATGGCATAAGAGCTGGTACAGCTTTGTCGCATGCAAAATCAAAATGATGGCACCCTTTGGGAGGCTTACAGCTTAAGGGGCGGTAATATTGTAATGAGATCCCTTTGCCACATCACCAAGGGAGCGAAATCTAATGCGCTAGTTTTCTCAGATGCATACAGAAAAAGGCTTACCAAAACAAAGTTACTGGGTAAAATTTTTTTCACGTTTACTTGGTTGGTAGATGCACCGGGACCTGATTATAGCACTTAACGGGTTAGTTCAGCCAAAAATGAAAATTAAGCCATAAATTACTCACCCTGAAATCATCCTAAGTGTATATCACTTTCTTCTTTCAGACTAATTCATTTGGAGTTATTTAAAAAAATTTCTTTGATCTTTCAAGGTGTTTGATGCCACTCAGCTGGTGTTGCACTGCATTGGTCCTTTAGAAGTTTAATAAAAACTCATCCATTAAAAAAAAGTGTCTCACATGGCTCCGGGGGTTGAACAAAGGCCTCCTGCAGTGACTCTATGCATTTTTGTAAGAAAAATATCCATATTCCAAATGTAATAATCACTTTAATCTAGCTTGCGCTCAATTTTGTACATGGAAGTCGCTCTTGGCGGATGACATATGGAGGTCGACGCTGTGCAGTCACTCAGAAGTGACACGCACGGAAACGCTCAGAGAGATCAAAACAAAACAACGGTCACTAATTAGAAGTACAAAACTAGGATTTGTAAAGAAGAATGTTGGATGATTTCGATATAAGCCAAGAGGAGACTGGTTTTCCTTTGCTAAAGTAAGGAAACTTTGCTTCCTTTGCTCCTGTTAACTAACATTGGTTTTCAGGAGACTCACTGGAGCATGTGCAGCATTGACCTCATACGTCATCCTCCCAGAACTGCTTCTTTTTTACAACAGCTAGATTATTACGTTTTGAATTTGGATATTTTTCTTACAAAAAATGCATAGATTCGCTACAGAAGACCTTTGTTCAACCCCCCAGAGCCGTGTGAGACACTTTTTTTTAATGTATGAGCTTTTTATTAAACTTCTCAAGGACCGATGGAGTGCAACACCCCCTGAGTGGCATCAAACAGCTTGAAAAATACAAGATCATTTTTTTAATAACTCTAATTGGATTCATATGAAAGAAGAAAGTCATATACCAGTACACCTAAGATGACTTCAAGGTAAGTAATTTATGGGCTAATTTTCAGTTTTGGGTGGACTAACAGTTTAAAACCTGGAAAAGTCAGATTTTCAAGATAGGTCACCTTTAATGTATCCCCTGCTGAGTTTCATCCATAGGAGATCTTTCCTTTTCCTCAAGTTTGACAATCAAGTAGAGGTTATCGTAATTTAAAGGACATATAAAACAGGCAAGACGCTGCAGGTGAATAGGGTAAAAGATAACTAATAGTTATCGCTTTACTTACAGCTGATTGATTACATTGGTAATTGCAAAAAAATTAAATAAATTGTATTATAAGTTTTCAAAAATGTTAGGTTTAAATACGCAAATGGGTCATTAATCAAGCAAATTATATATGAACAAATCCCTCTGTAAAAACCTTCAGGATATAGACGGGAATAAAAATGTAAAGTTTGGTGTGTGTAAGTGCTACTGAAGTGGAGATTTATGGCTCAGTGTAGGAGAAAAAAAAAACTCATTTTGAGGAAACGGCCTTTAAAAATATGTATTGTAATTGAAATCTTTTAACACAAATAGATAAAGCACTTAACAGTGTCTTTTGGATGTTTTCTTTCCACTAGTCTGGAGAAACACTTTATGAAAAACCAAAAAAGCCCAAAAACTCAAACTTGACAGGTACATGAAAAAACATGTTTTTGCCTGCAGTGTCTCTCTTAAAAAACTCCAGTACATACTTAACTGCAATAACAATAATATAACACAACAAAACTCAGACATAAACATGAATAATTAGTGCCTAAAACAATATTAAGGGTGATGGTGAGTAATCACAGTTTTGTCGCATCTTTATTAGAGCATAAGAATGAATTTACAATGAACAATTGAAGTGGTTGTTCATTGAAAGTGTTTATTATTTCATAAATATCATGTTTATTGTTAGCTCATTATGAATATATACAACTTGTGAAATGCACAGAGTGTATCTACACTTTAAAGGGGTATTGATTTATAAGTCAGCCTATTAGGCTACTTATTTTTAGCGTTTGTACGACATGGAGCATGAGTCCGCAATATGATATGAGCCTTTAAAGTAGTGCCAGTTTAAGGGTGAGCAGACTGTTATCAGACTGATATCATTTTACAGTGGATGATGAAGAATGCTAGGAAATGTTTGACCACTGAATGACACGATTGACCAATTATGAGTATTCCAGAAATCTGTGTAACAATAATGTTACCATATGTATACCATATATGTTAATATAAAAACCAGTTGGCTAAACTGAAATTATGGGATTATTAAAGCATCATCAGCGCACCATGTGCACATCAATGTGACAATAACTAGAAGTGAGGAGCGTGCTCTTCGCTCAGACTTACTGACTTAATGAGAAGTAAGTAAAGGGTACATAACAGGAACCAGCAGATGCTCTTATTTATTATTTACATACAGCCACTGACATCCTTTAGAGACAGCTTCTCATAAGAGTTGGCATCAAGGTCTACAGCTTACAACACAATTGGAGGCTCTAGGAACAGAGGACAAATGCTCAAACTGCTCTCTTGTGCAGTCAGTTGTGAGGTTTAAAGATTCTCTGAACTGAAGGGTTTGACAAAATAACTAAATTACTGAGGCGATGTTTACTTTATTTGAATACCTGACACTGCCCTAAAAATTATTTGTTTGTATTGTACTATCGTTCAAAACTGGTCCTTTGAGGACTATTAAAAAATTTTTTTTAGCCTAATATTACAACTGATTCTTGGACATTACTTTCCCAGAGTTGCTGTCCCACACATTTCACATTTTAAACCAGGGCATATTTATGACCAACTTTTTCCACAGATTGGACATAAATTTTATGATCGGCCATACTCTGTTATGCAGTCTGAAAATCACAGCAGATGGGCTACGAAAAACCGCTTTAGATGCAGAAAAGTAAATGCTGTAATGTCAATATGCTCTGGCCAAGTTTGTCAGAATAAACCATTGTCTGCGATGGAGCCAGCATGCAAAGTGAACTATTGCATTCAAACAACCTGTTCAGAGGCCATAAAGTGAGAAATGAGTTGGGGACAGAGCAAAAGGAATAAAGGATACACACTGATATATCATTTACCAGAACAATATTTAATATTAAAGGTTTTGAGGATTTAAAGTTAAAATTTATAGTTAGTATTGGCTCAGTTTGGTCTACAATATGCTTTCAACAAAACCAGCACATGTATGGTGTTTGCTTATTTTTTTGTAATACAAAAAATAAATATAATAAAATCATATATATTATAATATAATTAAAAGATTAAATATTTTTATTTTAAAAACCTACATGTGATGTATATTTATTAACATAATACATATAAATGTAATCCCATTTGAAGATAATTAGTTATTAACATTTGCATTGTACGGTTATTTCCAAATGTTAATTCTCTCTTTCTTTCAGTGTGTGTGTGTGTGTGTGTGTGTGTGTGTGTGTGTGTGTTGTTTAATAATTAATATAAAATTAAAAATACATAATGTACATACACATATAAAAAATATAATTCTTATTTTAAAAATCCCATATGAAGATATTACATTTTTTTAAGTTTTATTGTACAATTATTAACAAATGTAAAAAATTACCTTTAAATAAATGTACGTTTTAAATGTTACATTATTTAAAATTGTTCAAGATACATGAAAGCATAAATAAATGAATGAGTGTCCACTGCTATAAGTATTAAGCCAAAGCATAAAAACAAAGGTTGCATGAGAAACATTGTAAGATCAGTCCTGTGCTTATTCAGTGAGCTAGTACAGTATTATGTTATGCTGTAATGAAGATTGATGGTAGTGTTCCAGGTATAATGGAGGCACAGAGGAGCCTATAGCAACTAATTATGCTTTAATTACAATAACTGTAAGCATCGTGCCATCAGCACAATATGTGCCTCTTACAAGCATTTTTGCATTTTCATTTTGTCATCATCTTTACAGTAAAATCATATTGAAAGACAATATCTAGTTTCTCATACTAATTTGTTCCCCTCCAGGTTTGTCTCATATCTCATTTAAACTGTGTGCCCCAGCACAGGAAGCAGCAGGCTGAGAGTTGATATCCTGATGCAGCTAAATGCCCGGCAGAGATGGCCGCGGGTTCTTCTGGAGACACTTCTGTCCCTCTTGCCTGTAAAGGGCAGCTTGGCGTGAGTCTGCAGCGCTTGGGCTGATTACAGAGCTGCGTATGCCATGTGTCAGTGGGTCACAGATTGGACCGGTGCTTTGCCACTCGGGCTCTCCCAGCATGCATCCCACAAGGGGTACGGACATCAAAAGGCCCCGTGTTGCACTCATGCTGGAGAGACGAGGAGGCTGTGCCTTTACCATCTGAACGGGGACACATGTTACAGCCCAAATATAGATGCAGCAACATGAAATCTGCTCCTGTTGACGGCAAAGGATGAGACAAAAGGAGAGCTGGAAAACCGATTTGCATTTGCTTAGCAGGTCGTTTAGGTTTTCTCACCCTAGACAAAAGAAGTAACACCTTTAATTGAGATAACAAATGAGGTTGTGTTTGTCAATGGGGTGTTAAGCGTAGAATCCGGTCATTAAATCATTCCTGACAGTGCGGAAATACACACAGAAACAGCATTTTCTTCATAGGACGATATGTCTTCAATGCATAATGCTTGCTGCCAAAGATCTGAAGCATTCTAGGATGAGCCCACGCATGAATTTTGTTATTAAAGCTATTTCGGTATTGGAGAAATTAAGTAAAAAACATGTGCCAGACTATAGGAGCCCAGCAGCTCTCATTATCACATCAGACTTTTCCTCTAGTTGTAGCCTTTCATGTCTAAACTTACACAACTCAGTCTCATTTTCTTGCTCTGCTGGATTCTGGCCACAATATCACGTGATCAAATCTATTTTAGTTGATCAACGTAGAGAAACCAGGAAACAAAACCACAGTTCATCCTGATTCATCAGGCTTATGTCGTGTAAATACAGAGCTTTTGAGCAACTATGCACCACTGAAAATGTTTGGGGTTAACAATATATATTTTTGAAAAAAATAATCAAGCATTTCTAAAGGATCATATGACAAGACTTAATGATGCTGAAAATTCAGCTTTTTCATCACTAGTGGTATATTAAAATATATATATATAAAAAAAACATAAAATAATTATTCAGAATTGTAATAGCATTTCACAATATTGCCCTTTTAACTGTATTTTTATTAAACAAATGCAGCCTTGGTGAGCATAAGAGCCTTCTTTCAAAAACACAGAAACAGTTATATATTCAGAGAGCTTTACAGTCAAAAGTTTGGATTTCTATTTTATGATCTTAAAAGTTTTATTTCAAGGCTTTATAATTGTATGCTTTGTAAATGAATTGCTTTAGAAGATAAATTTGGCCCACATATGATTTTTTTTTTTTAAACTAAACAAATAAAAAATTAAATAATTAAAATGGAGTTGGACAGGATTGTGATGAAGCAACAGCCAACAAGTGTCTATCTTACCAGGCCAAATGTTTAAAAAGAATCCCAGGATGCACCTTGGGGAAATGAATGATAGAAGCCCAGAGCTATAATCTAGACAAAGGGTGGCTGCTTTGAACAAACTAAAATAGTTTTGATTTACTGAACATTTTAAAGTCACGACATAATTCCCATTGTTCCATTACTTTAATTTCTCAGCTCTGGTTCACGTAATTGGGCATATGTGTAGTATGATATGATAGCATGAACAATTTAATGATAAAGTAGACTGACCTTGCCTCACGTTTGCATATGAATGAGCAGGCAGATCCCTTATAAGCCAGTTTAAATCACGAGCACCCAATAGTACAAGCCACAAGTAAAGTCTATGATATCATGACACTTCAGCATAGAAATTACAATGATTAAATCATGAGTGTTGGGGGTGAGACCTATACATGAGCAGGATAAATATTGCTAATGATGAAAGCATTTGTGTAGCTCTCACTTTATTTATATCAAAAGTAAGAGTTTGTTATACTTTAACAACAAGATTTATGTTTTTAAAGGACAAATGAAAGAATTATGCAAAGAAACATTTTCTGTCATGTTTAGTGACCTAGCAGCGACATGTGTTGTTGAGTCATGTTTTCATTCTTAATCATCTTTATGAAAAAGAAAGGTCAGAAACAGGCAAGAGACAGCTTTTTGCCTTTGGCCAATGTTTACTTCCAAGCCAACTCAAATGACAGGAAGATGATCTAGTGGCGAAACGAGATTTTTGTATTTTATTTTTTTAAATACCTTTTTAAAAATTCATGGTCTGAACATGTGGTAAAGCATCAAATAAAATCGCACAATATTACCTAACATAATGACTGGTTACACCCTGAAATAACTCGCACTATGTCTTGACGAGTGAAAATATGTGCTAGCGTCTTTTTAAGCTCTACTCTTGGAAGGAATATTTCACTGTTTAACACTTAACACCCACATCATTCTCATACCTCAGCACATTTGCATTTCACCTCCAAATATTGCTGTCTTCACAGTTTTTAATTGTGCCCATGGTAATAAATTACCTAATTTCCATCCTGTTTCCCAGCCATGCTTTGAAAAATATATAAAGCTATAAATGTTAAATCTTTAAAGTTCAGTATTGTGTAAGACAGCATCTTAAAACACACTGCCCTGCCCTAAATGGAGAGACAACAAGTCTGCATGGTGTCTATATCTTGCCAGTTTTTGCACATATTGAACTCTGTAGGCGGATGTTACTTTCATCCTTCCTAAAACTGCCCCCGTTGAGAGACTTAATCAGATGTATTTGAATATTATATATGTTTACACTCTTGTTACATAATTACTCTCAAATACAACTTTTAAAGTAATAAAATCCCCATGTGGATCTGTAGATGAAGTTTAAGTACTGAAGGTCTATGCTGTACTCAACTGTGGGTGACATTTATCCAAAACAAATGTGACTGATAACTGTTGCAACTGCTTGTTTTGATGTAAGCATTTAATAATCATTCATATGTGTGCTTGACAAGATTTCCACTGGACAGCTGTTGTTCAGCACCACGGACAGCGTTGAGTTCTTCTCTTCTTTCAATCTATTTTGGGACCCACCCAAAAATGAAATGATTGCTGGTAGCCTTTGACTTCCATAGTATTTTTTTCTCATACTTTGTCAGTGGCTACCAGCAACTGTTTGGTTGCCAAGATTCTTCAGTATTCTTCAAAATATCTTATTTTGTGTTTAACAGAAGAAAGAAATTCATAAAAGTTTGGAACAACATGAGGTTGAGTAAATGATGAAAGCCTTTAAGACTTTATATACCCTTCTTGCAAAATAAAACATTTGAGCCCTAAAAGAGTTTTTAAATACATTCCTTGTGTTTATGACATGAGTATATTTACATTCAAGTAATATAAAAATGCAAGATATCATTGCCTGCCTATGCATTAAGCCAAAAGAATCAACGATCAAACAGAAATTACTGTTTTTTTGTACTTATTACGCTACTACTGAACATCAGATTTAAAAGGGCTATACAAAACAATAAAAAGACAAGCACATAACAAAACACATTTCGTGCAAAATATGCTTCTGAATGCAAAAATATCACTGACAATAACAAACCACTCTTTCCTAAAGCAATATCCAGACATCAGTTAGTCCAAATATTTTCACTGTCCTACTTCCTTTTGAATCTCACAAATAATTAAATGCATACATACATATACGCACATACATACATACATACATTTCTTCAGATCCTAAGAATAAATAAAATAAACTAACGTATTCCATGTTCTCTTTGCTACCTTCATTTTTAAAAGCAGATATGGAAATGTCCCTTGGTCTTCAGTCTGGACCATTTAAAATGGGCTCTATTCAATTAGAGAGGGAAAACAAGAAAGCCAGAGAATGTGGAGTACTTCCACCCGCCCATGAGGTTCCCTCTCTCCAGTTTGAGATAGAGTCTGTCTTCACGCTCCAGGTGAAGCAGAACGCCGTTACTTGCTGCCTCTCGGGTCACATCTTGATCACCGGCAAATGCAGATATGATTGGGTATTCATTATGCATCAGGTTGACCTATTGACAATGAAACACAAGATGTGATCACACACATAACAACTGCACTAAATAGTATCCGTTTTAACATACATTTTTAATTGCTAATAATTAATGGTGATGAATATCAATTCCATTTCACTTTTAACTGCTAACACTTGTTAGATAGTCCTTATTCTGATATGGTGACTAGCATCAATTCAATTAGTAACTAGTATTATACATACTTGAATATAAAAAAGTGGTACTAGTCACTGTTCTATTAGTGAAAAACTATTCTGTTTTACTGTTAAGGAGGTAATATTTTTTTCCAATTTATTATACAGTGATCTGTTGTTCACATATTCATATTCTTTTGTGACTAGCTAATGATGATTCAATTTGATTATTTCTTAGTTATCAAAATTGGTATCTATTTCAGCTTTGAAAGTGGTAATTTAATGTATACAGTACACACACACACACACACACACACACACAAATATCTATCCTAAATGGTATAGGTAACATATCTCAATTTATTTTTTTGTCGTATGAAATGACTAGCCAGAATGATACTTTACAGTTTAATTAAAATAATTAATTAAAATACAAAGAATGTCTAATAGTCTTAATAAATCTTAATATACTGTATATTCACTTAGTGCTAAGAAACCTGTAACATTATTAACTAAGTTAAATAATGAGTGGTACTGTCAAATGATTTTCAATACTTATAGACATACATTATTAGGCTAGATAATATAGGCACTCAAGCAATTTTTCATTTTGTTATGATTCAGTGGCAAACCATTCAATTTAAGTTTCAGTTGTTTATAATTTGTTTCGTATAAAACCCCTGAATGTTAACAAATAGACTCACCTGAATTGTCTGTCGGTTGTAGACCTTCACAACGTGAAAGCTGAAGCTGTAAATGCCTCGCCGAGGAGCTTGAAATACACTCGCCTTAAGATCGAAATGATTTCCAATGTTCACTAGTACCTGCAAAAAGGTGTTTGTTCACTTAGTTAACGTATGTTTTGGAAACGTGTTAAAGCCTAGTTAACGCACAAATACGCGTTGCCCAAATGTGAAAGCAAGGTCTGACCTGATCAAAGTAGATTGTCATGGACTTGTTACTCATTTCTGATGGTTCATGGTTAGTTCCTCTGACCGCAGAGAAAGCCACTTTAGCACCAGCAGCTCGGACAGATATCCCAAACGACGAGGTCACTCCTCCTTCGGCAGACGGGTTCGAGTCACACACAACTAAACATTTTCCTTCCAAAACTACCGGTTCTGTGTCATTTTGTCCGAGGGAAAACGCAACGCTGAAACCCAGAAGAAGGGTGGAGGCCAGTACGGCCAAAGATCCCGGTTCCCTGGATCTCAACATGACTGTGGAAAACCTCTGAGCAAAATATTACTAACGAGCAATCTTTGGAGATCAGTGAAGACGAAAGCAGCTCTCTCTCTCTCTCCGTCTCTTTCTCTCACATACACACCCTCTCTCATCCACATACACCGCGCGCACGAATTATTTGAAAACGCCCTGAATTTTTACCATGTGCCCAAGTTTCCATTGCGCAATAGTCTAAAATCTAGTTCAAAGGCAAAATGTATGCACCACAGCTAAACAATAAATAAAAAGACTATTAATAAGAATAAATGTACCTCTAATCGATGCTTTGACAACCAAAATACTTACGAAACTGTGGACGGATAGACTGTCACTTGAAGGGTTTATGCGTTGAATGGATATTCCAACAAACTCAATTGAACAGTTAAAAGCACTACTGTATTCAGTATACTGTAAAGTACTTATTATAATCTTAGAAACTTCTGCTCAGCATTTATTGATGGAAACTTCATTTTAATGTAAATTGATGTTCTGGTGACATTCCATTGTTTGGTGTTGAGGTGTTTCAAAAACTAATATGATGTGCTATTGCACCATCCAGTGGTTGTGAAAATATATCAAAGCAAATTTATATGAAAAGACTTTAAACTAGCGAAGTATTTATCACTTTAAATTTTAATTTACACATGCAAAATTGTTAATCAAGTACAATATGCACAAAACGTAAGCGAATAGCAAACTGTAAATATGTCAAGTCGTTTTGCTTTTTCTTTCATCAACATCAAGATTTTAGGTTAAAAGTAATGCAAGTATAATAGAATGTGCACAGCTGGCACAAAATGTCAACAATGCCTTTATGTTTCAGAATTCAGATTTGTTCACACATAACCATGTAAAAACTAAAATATGTTTGAGCTGTAAGTGTAAAACTTTGTATGTGACAGATTTTGTGAGTCACTTCTTAAAGTAACAACTTTGTTGTGGTAATATGCACCAGCTTTTGCATGCTGTTCAAGTATGATTATAGTCCATTCTTTACTACAGTTTTCCTGCAGATTTTTTAGATTAATGAAACAACACCTGACAACCACAAATTTAAAGTTCCATACCTTTTCAATTAATTATGTTGTTCTTTTGACACAGTGTGCTAATTGGATCACTGTCTTGCTGAAAGATGAGAGTTTTAGCTAACTGAAGCTGGTTATCTTGCAGTATTTCCCTGTGTTATGCAGCATCCATTCTTTCTTGTTTCTTGTTTTAACAAGATGCTGATGAAAAGCAGCCCCACAGAGAATGCCATTTTAGCAGAAGGCATGTGGGACCATATTAGTATCTTATTTTTCATTTTTTCCTCCACATTTCCATGCTTCTAGTTTCTAGTTTAAACACCGGCTTCTTGTTAGTTGCATCTAATATGCAGCAATAGTGGAAAATGAAACGCAAAAGAAAAATTTTTTGTCCAGATGTAACAGGACAGAATCTCTCTTCATGTGTGTCTCTTTTCTTAATAGACATAAACAATGATCAGGTCAAATGCAGACAAAATCAGTATTGAATTTTCTTTGCTTTGACTGTCTGAACAAGGTGGGCGAGAATGCACAAGTGGCAAGCCCAATGATCATGTTAATTTAAAACTTTTATAGGTCTACTTTTATTGATAATATTGTTATCAGACCATACATCTACTGACAAAACACTAGTAGTACATAATAAGTGATTTTGGAGTTAAAATTGTGATAATGCACACATTAGCCTAAAATTATTTTTAAGTTACTTGGGTATCACAATGAAGACCTTAATAAAGAATTCACAATAAAGAAACCCTTGCGAGGTAAAAGCCATTATTGAGAATGAAAAAGAGGCTGTGTGGTCAGTTGATAGGCTGTTCCCAAGGTCACAAGAAAAAAAAAAACTCTAGGCCTATTCTTACTTGGTGTAATCATATTCTTTGACACGTGATCTGCTACAAAATAAATAAATAAAACAATTTTCACAATGTTTTCATTTTGTCCCCATTTTCAAGTAGGCTAATTTAATCATACTCCGTTAGAAAACCATGGGTTAACATCACCTGGACAAACTTCATCTGAGGCAGGGCATCGCATATAGAATATTCTGGCCAAATATGAATGAAGGGATCGTGTTAATCCACTCTTCGGGTCCGCAGGTCTTCTGTGCACGGATGTGGCGGATTACGCACATGTGTTCAACCTGTTCCGTCAAACAAGTCTTCAACTACACCCTGAGTTCTGGGAATAACGGCAACAATTTGTGCGACGAATATCACACGATTTGGATCGCGTTCTTTAAGCTGCTTGTTCTAACGACGCACTGCTTTATATCGTAGTTATATTTTATCCTAGTTTCGTCCTTCGCTTCGCCACTTCCATTATCATTTCATGGAATTCAAAGTTGAAACCCTCGGGGAGAATCATGGTGCTCCGGGTGAAACTGCTTGTTGGTGAGTAAATATAATATCGCGCGATCTTATGGACACGAACATAAATATAATATTTCATTATATTGCCACTGACGAGTAACCTCTTGAGAACGAATACATACATGATTCCACACTATAGTGTGACATAAAACATGTAAACATGCACTTGTAATAGCGGTGATAAAGTAAATTGGAGTTGTCTTTAACATGACCCTGGACCACAAAACCAGTCATAAGGGTCAATTTTATGAAATAGAGATTTATACGTAATCTGAAATCTAAATAAAGCTTTGTATGTGTGTGTGTTAAGTATGGTTTGTTAGGATTGGACAATATCAGGCAGAGATAAAACTATTTGAATATCTGGAATCTGAGGGTGCAAAAAAAAAAAAATATATATATATATATTGAGAAAATCACTTTTAAAATTGTCCAAATTAAGTCCTTAGCAATGCATATTACTAATGCAAAATTAAGTTAATGTCTATGGTAGGAAATGTACAAAATATCTTCATAGTCCATGATCTTTAGTTAATTTTTGGCATGAAAATAAAAATATTATTTAAGACTGGTTTCGTGGTCCAGGGTCACATTTAAGAACTGTATAAACATACAGTATAAATTTTGCAGTTGTTGCAAGTCTCGTCAGTCTTGGATTTTCTGGAGCACCAACAGCACCACCAAAGAGAGCTATAGGTAATTATCTCTAATTAACAATTATCTCCTAAGCAAGAAGGGCATTGTGATTGCATGCAAAAGTAGAACTGATTTGACTGTAGATTGTTTTTTATATATATCTTTTAAAAAACAAATGCTTTGTCTCTTCAGTTAAAAACAACTCAGGTGTGACTCCGGCAGGGTTGTGTGGTACTTGGGTCAAAGAACCTGATGGAGGGCTTTTCACATCGCCTAACTATCCTGAAAAATATCCTCCTGACCGTGAATGCATATACATAATTGAAGGTAAGCGATCTACCATTTCGACCATTTTTAATGAGTAACATCTGCATATCTAACTAGAGGTTTTAATTGTCATAGCTTCTCCAAGGCAATGCATTGACCTGTATTTTGATGAAAAGTATGCTATTGAGCCATCGTGGGAGTGTAAGTTTGACCACATTGAAGTCAGGGATGGCCCCTTCAGCTTTTCTCCTATTATTGGCCGCTACTGTGGACAAGAGAGCCCGACCTATGTTAAGTCCAGCGGACGATACCTTTGGATAAAATTTGTGGCAGATGGTGAACTAGAAGCCATTGGATTTTCAGCTTGGTACAATTTCACCCAAGGTAAGAGTTGTGTTTTTGTCAACGGTATATGTCTTTTTTTGTACTCACCACCAGGTATTTATCAGTTTCTTTATGCAAGTTTATGCAAAACCTGATGATCATGTCCAGCATGATTTGAGGGTCTTGTCCTTCAGTGGAAGAGCATCTGATTGTCCAACCAATCTGTGTGAAGTGACCTGGATGCAGAATCTAAAATGTGTCTTATTCACCTTACATCTTGAAGTTTTTTGTTACAGGTTTAAACAGCAGATTGTGTGGTCTCAAACTTTTAAACTCCACTGTATTTATTTGGAAACAAAATGTATAGTTATAATATTGATTCAGTACAGTTGGTTTAATCTCAGCAAGATCCTCCGTGTTTTGGTAAATGCTGTGTTCTGTGCTCAGGTCAGATGGCCCTGCATTTGTAGTGCAGGCACACATGCAGCAGCTGAGTGGGGGAGGTTTGTGATGTCTCTGATCCCAGTTAATGAAAGCTTGTCTTCAGAGGAGCACATTCGGTCTGCTCCATGTCCTGAGCTCTGTCCCCCTACTTCAGCTTTGCTAAATCCTATTGCAAATCTATGGGATGGCCAAAATAATTTGCTTTATGCATTATTGGGTTGCAAAGGGTCTTTTGTCAATCTATTTTTGAATCCATATTTACATCATTCAATGAATAGCCTAAGAGAAAACTGAAGTGAGTGTTTTTTTTTTTTTGGACTAATCAACTGTGGTTTAAGACAGATGCGATGTCTGTCTATTCTAAAGTAGGCTGATGTTCTGATTACGTGATGTTACTTAAATTTTGATTACACCAGTGTTCATTACCGCTGCCTAATAAACACTGAACAGCAGTGCTAATCTCCTCTCAAAGCTAAATCCAGTCTTCAGATTTTGGTAATGAAGCAGGGTCATAAGAGGAGAGGACCAGCAATCATATATCTGTCCTGTGAATTGACAACCCTGTACGCAAAATACATACATCACTGATTGAATGTCTACACATTATTTAATTAATTTTATTCAAACAATAACTAAAAATATTAACATCTTTTAAAAATTCCATTTGTAACTAACAAGAGATGTAATGAATGAATATAATAAGATATTTTTTTATATTCAATATTTTTTTTAGGCTGTGCTAGGCATTCTAATCCAGATCTTTTTTCTGTTATGTATATAAAATACTGTAAAATATGATTCTCTACATCATAAATCAGAGATTTACTAGAGACCTACATCCATGCACCCTGTTACATCAGCATAAAGAATAATCTTAGCCAAGCTGTACCAGAGGTAAGAAAACACGAGAGGATTACTGTGAATCCCTGAATGGTTTTAGATTGAAACCCTAAAGACTCTGAAATATCATGGTGATTTTTTTTTTTTGGGGGGGAAATTATAAATTGGATCTAGATAGACATGATGAACTGTTACCTGTTTAAGCCTGAAAAACTGTGCATAAATAAAAGAAATTCAAACAGGCTCCTGTAAACACACCTACATCTTATTACTTTGATTCCTGTCACTCTGGACAGTCTAATCTGTGTGAAGCTGGTGAAGGGATTATTAATCCACGTACAATCATGACTCAAGCCTCAGGACATCATTCTCATTCACTAATCCTATGTGTTTCAGTTATTATGGTTAAAGAAAATAAATGATTGTGAGCCGGGTCAGAAGTTCCTCAAGGTCAGGGACAAAAGGCACCCATGTGTCTGTGTTTGTCTTTAATGCCATCAATCGAATAAATTTCCATCTGTTTTTATTTCCTATGTTCTTAGGAAGAAATAATGCAGTCTACAGTACTGTTCACAGGTTTGGGGTCAGTAATACTTTTTAATGTTTTGACAAAATGTTTTTTTTTATTACAAATATATTGAAATATCTTTGTAACTTAAAATAACTGTTTTCTATTTCAAAATATTTTAAAATGTAATTCCTTCCTGTGATGGAAAAGCATATTAACATGTTTAAGCATCATTACTCCAGTCTTCAGTGTCATACAATCCTTCAGATATCATTCTAATATGCAGATGTGTTGCTCACAAAACATTTTCAATTATTATCAAAGCTGAAAAAAGTTGTGCGGCTGAATATTTTTGTGGAAGCATGATCCATTTTTTTTCAAGATTCTTTGATGAATAGAAAGTTCAGGAGAACAGCATTTATTTTAAATACATTTTTAACTTCATAAATGTCTTTACTGTCATGTTTTGATCAGCTTAAAATCAGGTAGGAAAATGGAAAACGGAAATCCCCAAAAAAGCATTTGAGCTTAAGAGGTTAATGTGTGCTTCCGTGATAAAAGTTGTACTGACTCCAAACATTTGGACAGTAGTGTACTGTATATACACTCTTTTGTATATGCTGGTGTCCTCACTTACTTTTCTAAACCAACTTCTGCAGAAAGATCATTTTAGATAACCAGTGCTTTTTGATGGTGAACAGCATGGTATATACCAGCCTTTTAATTCACACGGATCTGTCTTTTCAACAGCAACAAGCCAGCCATTTTGATATTTAGCACAATATTTTATGTCAAATATGTGAATATGAAATCATTAGTGTGTTTGTGGGCTCTTTGACCTTGTAAACTAAACAGATGAAAGCCTTATAAAATCCTTAATCACTCGCTCTCCTCTGCCTGTTTTACAGATCCTGATTTCAAAGACCTTGGAGTTCAACCACCTCTTCCTAGTGAGTGAAGTGTTTTTTTTAGATTTAATTGATCCCCTCTGCATAATAAAACCACTTCACAATGATACATTACTGTGCTTTCATGTTGTAGTTTGTGAATTTGAGATGAGCGGGCCAGAGGGGATTGTGGAGTCAGTAATGGTTACCAAAGAGGGCAAAGCGTTGCAGACAGAGGCTGTAGACTGCAGGTGGTACATAAGAGCTCCTCCTGGATCGAAGGTAAAACTCTTTATTTATGCAACTGAAAGCCTAGAATGGTGGCCTAGGACTGATCTTTGTTACTTTCCACTGTGTAAGGAGGACCTTGAAAAGATCTCCTAAGAACAGTGATTTAAATGTGTCTCTTCTTGTACAGATCTATTTGCGTTTCCTGGATTATGAAATGCAGAACTCAAACGAGTGCAAGCGTAACTTTGTGGCGGTGTATGATGGGAGCAGCTCGGTGGAACACCTAAAGAATAAATTCTGCAGCACGGTGGCCAACGACGTGATGCTGCTGACTTCACTAGGTGTGATTCGCATGTGGGCCGATGAGACCAGCCGCAGGAGCCGGTTCCGTATCCTCTTCACCACCTTCCACGAGCGTGAGTCATTCCATCTTAACACATTTCAATAACACATACTGTATAGATTTCTTTCGTGATTTACCTCTTATTTTAACTGCATATTTGGACCAACACATTATTAGTCATTTCAGTCGTTTCAGCTGCCTGATATGGTAGTGTCTCATGTGGTTTCTTCTATAATTATTATCATTTTGCTCTGCTCTTCAGCTCCCTGTGAAGGAGACTCATTCTTCTGTCATGGTAACATGTGTATTAACCACACATTGGTGTGCAATGGTATCCAAAACTGTGTCTATCCTTGGGATGAGAATGGTTGCAAAGGTAAATAGTCACATGTTTAAAAATGAAATATTAAAAGAAAATAATGGTGTTTAAAAGTATTTATGCTGTCACCATTTATTCACCTCAAGTCTTTACAAACCTGTTTGAATTCCTTTCTTATGTGGAACACTTTAAAGAAGGACATTTAAAAAAAAAAGAAAAGAAAAAAACTGTATCTGTGTTTTTGTCCATCCAGTTGACCCCAAATGACTTTTATTGAATGGACACAGAAACAGATATTTTTCAAAATATCCTTTTTTTTATTTATCAACAAGGATACATTCATTTGATCAAGATAAAGATTTATAAGGATACAAAAGATTTCTATTTTGAACCTGTTATGGAGTCTATAAAAAATATTAAGCATCACAACTACTTTCAACATTGATATTTAAAAAATAAATGTTTCTTGAGCACCAATTTAGCATATAAGAATGCTCTCTGAAGGATCATTTGACACTGAAGCCTGGAGTTATGATTGCTGAAAATTCAGCTTAGCCATCAAAGAAATAAATTACTTTAAACTTTATTATTTTAAAATGCATTCAAATAGAAAACAGTTATTGTAAGTTATTATAATATTTCATAATATGTACTGTATTTTTGATCAAATAAATGCAGTATTGGCAAGCATAAGAGACGTATTTCAAAACTTTGAAACAGTAGTTTTTTTTTTCTTAATTTAAAACATTTAATGTGTGCCACATACACTCTTTATGCTCCTTTTGCACAGAAAAAAGAAAAGCCACTATCCTGGACAGTCTCGACAACACTAATGTGACCATTATAGGCGTGACCTGTGGAGTGGTGATTATCCTGCTCACCGTGTCAATAATCATTCAAATAAAACAGCCACGGAAGAAGTACATCATCCGCAGAGATGAATTCGACCCTGCATTGCTGCACGAGGCCTTTGAACCACCAGAATACGAGCTGTGCACGTTACGGCAAGCAACCTCATGCGACGGTGATGTTTTATCTGAAGACTTCCCCAAACTGCAGCGTACCTCATCCAAATGCATCCATGGCCACCACTGTGGCTCCCAGGTGTCCAGCACTCGAGGCAGCCGCAGCGATCTCAGCCTGCGAGATGCTGCAGCCATTCTCTCAGACATGGAGCCAACCATACAACCTCCATTTCCTCTGCAAGCCACACCAACTGGCCGCAGGAATATCCTAGTGATGAAGCACAGCTACTCGCACGATGGGGCTGAAGAGTGCGACCTGGATGATGAACTTTATGATGGGCCCACCACCAGCCGTGGGCGAGCTGCAGTGGACAGAACTGTGCATCGGTCAGTATCCAATGACTTCTAATGGTTTTCCATGCACGCCAGCCCAGCTTTTGGATAGATTTCTTTATTGTCCTCTTTGTGTCCGTTTTATTTGTAACAGTTATGCACTTGTTTATTATGTTCGTTGACAGTCAAAATTTCCATTTTCACCGTTTTGTATCCATAAAGGATTATGGATCAAAAAACATGGGTGCATTAATTGGATATGTGAACCATAAAACTATATTCCTGCCAGTTTTCTTTTCCTGTTTTGTATATGACTAGTCCAAGGCTGTCTAGTTCATATCATTTGATGACTGTTATGTACTTCTGTTTTCATCCTAATATTGAAAAATGATATTAGGACACTCAATCATTGCATATGTTTGATGTAAATATTTTGATTCATGCTGTTTTGGTGTGGGTATTATTTAAAACATTACATAAAAACATGTCATTAATGCTAAGGCTATTTTCACGTTTGTGTTTTGTAATGTGGGACAGGCTTCTCTCTTTCCTTGAGCTGTGTGGTTTAATTTAATTGTGCTTTACGTGTGACTTAATTTATTTGTATTTTATTTGTATTTTATGCCTATGTGAGTACATTTGTGCTTCTTTTATACTTTGTTACCCGAATGCTTCAGTTTTCATTCTCATATCACATATTACTGATAAAATTACAAACATGTTGTTATGATGTCTCGTTTTATTGCATTTTTACTATAAAATGCCATGTAGAACAAAAACGATCTTTTAAAAATTTGCCTTTCTATTGGATTGCATCCTCCTTGCTTATTGATAATATTTTAGAGTGGTTGTAGGCATGTGAACATTTCTAAAATTGCCAACCTCGTCATAATAACATTCATGCATTTAATACTATAAACGTACTGTTTTCATTACATCTGTCATTTAAAGCTGAAAAACAGCAGCCAGAGATGCGCAATAAGAACACACATTGGGGTTTGTGAGTACATCCGCGTAATAGTGCCTCCCTCTGGTATATTAAAGTAATTGCATTGGATAAACTTTCACTACTAATGAAAAAATAAAAACATATAAAAGGACAGTTAATTAACAGGTTATAACTCTCGAACCCACAATTCGTTAGGTTTCTTCAAGTCATTTTTATTATCCCATGAACTAATATTATCTGTAATAAAGATAAAGAGAGCGGAACTAATGACGCTTCAGTCTTTCGACTCGTCGGACAAAACAAATGAGGTGCACCGATTCTCGTCTCGTGAAATAATGTAAACGTTCTGTGGTTGTCTTATAATTTATCTATAGAATGTGTAGACAGTATAGCTGTCTGTATGTTGACATGACTATGCCGTAGATCTATTTAAATGTTTTTCTCATTAGTTGCATATCTGATCTATTTTAATTGCGAATCTTTCAGAAGCTGCGTGCTGTCATTGGGCAGGAGGTCAGTTAATGAGTGCCTCTAAATTCATTTAGGATGTCTGAATTTGGCATAGAATCAAATCACTCCACAGAGACTCATAAGCAGGGTTCAGCTGGTGACAGTTCTTTTAAAAAACGACTCGGTATTTTTGCTACTTGTGTGGTCGGAGGGTCATTGGTGGCTCTGTACGCAGTGACCGGACCGTTTATAGCACCAGCTTTGAGGAAAGTTTGTCTCCCGTTTGTTCCTGCAACGAGGACTCAAATTGAAAACGTTCTTAAGGTTTTGAAAACTAGATCTGGTTCTCTGGTGGATATCGGCAGCGGAGATGGACGTATAGTGAGTTATTTCCTTTTTTTCATATATCCATTTGTTTTACTAAAGAATACAATAATTTTATGTATGCGTTTGTTTATTTATTTGCATTTTTATTATATGACGAAGAAAAGGCTTTTATGAATGTTCTCAGAGATATAAAGAGATCATACCTTCATAAGAACGTTTTGTTATATTTCATAAGAATGTTTTAAGTAAAGCAACCTCTTTTGGGCTAACACACAGTACCATGTAAATGCCATAGTATATGAATAAAAATCATTCAACACTGTTGCATATCAGCATTGCTATACAACAGCTGTATAACATTATTGATGTTAGATGAGCACAGTTTGTTAATAGTCTTGTTCCTCTGTGTTTCTGGTTTGTCTAGGTTATCGCTGCAGCAAAAAGTGGTTTCAAGGCAGTTGGCTTCGAGCTGAACCCCTGGCTGGTCTGGTACTCCCGATTCAAAGCCTGGAGGGAAGGTGTTCATCACAACACTTCTTTTTATATTTCTGACCTTTGGAAGGTGAGGACAGGTCAATCATAATCTAAATGTGCATCTTCCATTATATTATTATCTAAATTATTAAGTGTTTACAGATCAATACAGTCTGTATGTAATCATGCCGCATGTGTTTAAAGTATTATAATTTGTCTTTCTTTCATAGGTCAGTTTTTCAGAGTACTCCAATGTGGTCATCTTTGGCGTTCCTCAAATGGTAAAATCTTCTGACTCATTTTATATATACATACATACACCTGTACATACAATATTTTTACAATCTGACAGACTCGGTTGTTTTCTTCACAGATGGAGCAGCTTGAAGTCAAGCTCCAAACAGAGCTCCAGAGTTCAGCCAAAGTAGTGGCTTGTCGCTTTCCATTTCCCACTTGGACTCCTGATGATGTCGCTGGAGAGGGGATTGATACCGTTTGGGTTTATAATGCCAAGACATTCAAACCTCCCATCAGAAATTATAAAGACAGTGAAAGACCGAACTAATGACAAACTAAGTTTCTTTAAAGAAACATTTCTTTCTTTAGTGACAAACTTTTTGTCTCTCTCATGTAAGCATGAAAAACAGTCCAATTTGGCTGCCTTGTTGCGCCTAATTAAAAATCCCTGTGTTTTAGTAAAGAAAATGAGTTTTTTTTTTTTCTGTATTTATATTATGACAAAGAAAATTATTTTATATATATTTTCTCAGAGATGTGGAGTGATCAAATCCTGATAAGAATATTTCATGTTGTTTAAAGGCACGTTCACACCAAGAATGATAACTATAAAGATAACTATATTACTGTCCACATCAGAGTCTGTTTATTGTGGGGTGCATGCTCATCTGCCACTTGAAATTCTTGATTTCTGATTGTGTCCATATTTTTTATCGTTCATTAACTTATATTGTTATATCATTTCTCTGTGCCTTTATCGTTACAGCAGAGAATTATTTTTATATCTATGATTAACTTTATAGTTATCCTCCTTGGTGTGAACAGGCCTTAAAGCTTATTCTATACAATCACGTAAAACTTAAAGCACATCTTAAGTACTCATAGGGACAAATATATATGTCATGTAAATAATCCATGTAAATAATTCCTGGAATAAACTGATTGACTTAAGTATTAATATGTCACATTTGTTATAATAATTATATCTCATACTGATAAAAGATGCATGCATATTTGACCCTTAAAACCACATTAAAACCTTAATACATCTAATTTCCAATACCAAAAAAAATCCCATTCACCACAAAGCCTTTTCAGAGCCTTACACGCCACCAAATCAACTTATCTGCATTGTGGGGACCATATCCTCATTCATGCCTACAAAATATGAGAGGCCAGTAAAAAGTCAATATCCCTAATAGGATAAGGTGTGTATATGTGTTTGCACATGTCCAGGTGTAACAAGATTTAAAATCCTATGCCTCACCCCCTTAACATACATGCACACCAAAAAAACTGCCTCCACTATTTTATGCTGACATTGTGCCCTTGTTATAGTAAATTGCCATATACCATGATGCATTCGTATTGTATATTTGATTTAAATAAAATAAAAATGATTAGATCTTTTATTACATTTTTTTTTTAATTATGCATATCGAGATTCATCTTTCATCTACAGTCCGACGCAGTCACCACCGGAAAAAGCCAGAAAGTGTCGCATTCTCTGCGCATGCGCGCTGTTCTGCCGTAAATCGAAACCGTAGCAGCACATTCAGATCCAGGCCACAAACATGTTCAACCGTGCAGAAATATAGTCGACTAACAAGTAGCTTTGTCAGCGCTATCTGTGAGCACTACACGGAAGAACGGGGTCGGGTCTGGGGTAACGCGGCGTTCATGCATGGGTCATGTTGTATTCTAGCGTAGTTGTGAGCTGATATTGTGTTTTGTTCCGCGGTGTGTGTGTTATGTGTTGACTGTAAAGAGGACAGTGCGTCACCGTACAAGATGGACACTGCCGAAGAAGGTAAGCTGTCTAGACACAGAGGCATTGTGGCTGCTGTCTGTTTCCATGTTGTTGCTTTTTAAACGCGGTACAAACGTATGTTTGGCAGTATGTGAAGATTTAGCCGGGGCGGGCAATCAAATATGCATCTGTAACGTAAACTGATGTGGCTTTAGCAAGCTAACGAGCTAAATGTTTTCCTTCCAGCTTGGTCTTTAGTACAGCTGTCATCATCCAAGCTAGTCCAAATAATATGAATTTGAACTTGATTTCGACTTGAAAGGACGTCATGGAAACGGTTAAAAGCACATTAGCCATTATAAAAACGTGTGACACGTAACTCCCGTAGAATGGTTTATTTGTGTATTTTGGCCAGGTGTAAACGCACCAGACATCTGGTGAAATAAACGAATCACGTAATATATCAGTCAAATCACGTATGACATATTTGAAACACTGCCTCAAAATGAGATCCCATTGATTTTTGAACTTTATTGTACTGGAGTGATAGTTGTCTCTCATGTTATTCTTTATCTAGTCAAGGTTTATACTGTTGTTGTCGCCAAGACCTATGTAGATGACCAGGAAACTGATTGGCAAGATAACAAGCAATAATCTTGCATGTATCTACACTTGTGTTGTTTTTTAATCCGTATAAATTGAAAATCATAAAACGTATTAAGTCTAGTTTTATTACTTTTGTACAGTGTGTTTGTTGCAACACTCATATCCAGTTCATTCTCATTTAATTTAATTTGTTCTGCACATACTGTATGGTTTTAAATGTTTATTTTGCCCATCTTTTCTGGCAGCTGATATATGTAGGGTGTGTCGATCTGAGGGAACTCAGGACAAACCCCTCTACCATCCCTGCGTGTGCACTGGAAGTATTAAGTTCATCCACCAAGAATGGTAAGAGCTTTGTTCATTCAGTCACAAATTCCCTGCACAACAACCTTTTCATTTCTGGTCATACGATGTGTACAATGTCAGATTTTTAGAGTCCATTGTATTTAGACTTAGAAATGGGACATTAGAGATAACATTCAATAATGAAAGCTGGCTCATTCCTAAAGGCACTTTATTATTAGTTTATTGTGTCTGCTTTAAAATGCAGAGGAAGTAATTCAAGCAGGGAACTACACTGTACCTGGTGTCCTGCAGTAATAATTCTAGGTGTCCTACTCATGATGAGTCAGTAATGGCAAAAAATGGGACAGAGTGAAATGGAAAACCACTTGCAATGTAAGAAGGAGTTCCAAGCTCTGACAAACAAGAATATGATCTGATCTGACAAAAGGCTTTGCTGTTCAGTAGTAAGCTTACAAGTCAACAAGTGCGGGGTTTTGAGCATAGTTTAGATTATTTAGTGGAAGTCTGGTTGATACATTACCCTTCAAGAATTTGGGGTCAGTAACATTCCTAAAAAAGTTTTTGAAAGAAGTCTCTTATGATCGCCCAGACAGCATTTATTTGATTGAAAACACAGTAAAAAAAAATAGTATATGTTGTGAAATATTATTATCCTTTAAATTAACTGATTAATATTTTACAAATGTTTTAAGTTGTAATGTAGTCCTGAGATCTGAATTTACACAAACAATTATTCCAATCTTTAGTGTTGCATGGTGCTTCAGAAATATTTTACATTGAATTGTAATTTGGTGGTCATGTAACATCTCGTATTATCAATGTTGAAAACACTTTTATTACATGAAAAGAACAGCATTTATTTGAAATAAAGAAATCTTTTATAATATTATACATGTCTTTGCTGTTACTTTTGATCAGTTGAATGCATATTTGCTGAATAAAAAAAATAATTTCTTTAAACAAAGGTAAATGACTGAAACTTTTTGAATTGTAGTGTGTATTGCTTTGGCAAAAGAAAATCATAAAAATAAAATAGTGTTGTATTGTACATTTCTTTAACACCCTACATTAGCTAATTTGGCATTTTCTAGAAGCGAATGTCTGTCAATAGATCTAGGTTAACCTTTCTAATGGGTCCAGTTATTTTTGTAAGGCTTTGTGTTCAGGTTTTTGTTCTTTTCGGTTACTGAATGGAAAGCGTCAGCAACACCCTTTTAGCTAACTGACTAGCTGCAACTTATGAGCTCAGGGGTCCTCCTCAATGTAACAGGTCCAGCTGTTGTTATTCTTCCCATGTCAAAATGGGAAACGAAGCAGGATTTTCTGTGTTTTTTTCACACAAGTCAGATCACCATCCTCATGGCCGCTTCCTGCTCCCCTCTTGTGTTTTCACAGCTTGGTGCAGTGGCTTAAACACAGCAGAAAAGAGTACTGCGAATTATGCAAGCACAGATTTGCTTTCACACCAAGTAAGTAACCCACTCTCATTACATTCTTCAGGGGAGGCAAAGCCACGAACGGTTCTATAGAGTCACAACAGCCTCGAATGGCCTGTTCAGTAGGAGCGATTGTGTGCTTCAGAGCCAAAGGGCTCTATGGGTTAATCATGTGACGTAAAAGCACGGCACTCGTGTTGTCTGACATAGCTGCTCTTTGCTGAGCTGAAACAAGGTTTTTACACCCAGGCTTTACTACAATAAAAAGTGTTTTGATTTAGTTTTGGCCATTGCTTTTCAAAAGCTTTGGGAGGAATGTACACACAAGCCCTTTGGAAAGAATTCCTTGCAGTCTTCTGTGGGAGGTAAGAAAGGGGAGGTAAGAATTCTCCTTACAACGTCACAAGGAGGAGATTTAAGATCAGCCCGTTTGAGCTTCCATTTTCTCAAAGGCAGAGAAAGATATCAAAATCTCGATTTACACCGATTCAAATTTCTAGAAACTTGGGGACCATAAACAGGCTAGGGGAACTCATATTAATTTTAAAAAACCTCAGAAAGTGAAATTTTCATGTCATAGGACCTTTAAAATCACTCCATACAAAATCCTCTCTGCATGTGCTGAGTTTGAGTTTGGGTTGTTTATAGCTTGCATTTGGGTATGGAACATGCACCGACCATCTTCCCAAACTTATAAAAAGGATTCATATAAGCTGATATTAACAAAAGAGAATCTTCAAGGGCTCCCTGTGGTTTTCTGCCAAAATAAAAACTTTATGGTTTAATGTAAATGAAGACAGCCATAAATATTAATATTGGGATTTTACATTTGTAATATAAAATAAAATAATTATAGTTTTTATTGGAAGTTTTACATTGGAGTGCTACTGTAGTAATATTTCTTATTTTTTATCTAATATTTTTTATTTATTTAGAAATACTAATCTTAAAAAAAATATTAAGTATTATTTTTAAATAATTTAAGCTTTTAAGATAATCAGAAAAGAAAATAATTCCTTAATATGCTTAAGTGAGGGATAATTTTAGTAAGATTAGATACAAGCACTGCATCCTTGTTAACATTAAGTTTGTTTTTAAATGTTGCCATCTGTGTTTATGTGGACAATAATTGTTTTGATTCTCAGAGTTCGAAAGAGATGCTTTAGAGATGCCTCTTCTGAACTTCTGTTTGTAGAGTTATATGCTTTTCAGAGGCATGCTCATTATTGTAGAGTCAGATATGTATTAAACAACTTTGAAATCCTATTAGTTTGTTTAAATAGATTGCGAAGGATTATGATCATCTTAAATTTGAATGAAATGAAGTTTCTAATCCCTCATTTACAGTACTGTATGTTACACTTCTAATTGGGAGGAGCCCAAAATGTTTATCTACAATTGTCTCTCTTTCTTTCAGTTTACTCTCCAGACATGCCTTCACGGCTTCCAGTGCAGGACATTTTCGCAGGACTGGTCACAAGTATAGGCACGGCTATCCGATACTGGTTTCATTACACGCTTGTTGCCTTTGCTTGGCTGGGGGTTGTACCTCTAACAGCATGTAAGTGATGCCCAGAGGTCACAGTCTGGTACGCTGTCAGTAGTAAGCTGTCTTTTATCCCAGTGTTGTGCATTTTATTCTATGTTCCTCACATAATGTTCTTCTTTTCCTGTAGGTCGCATCTATAAGTGTCTGTTTACTGGATCCGTAAGCTCCCTCCTGACTCTGCCGTTAGATATGCTCTCCACGTACGTATCAGACAGGAAAGCTCTCAAGTTTTCTCCTTAAAATATTCATTTACATTGCCGATCGGCTCATTGTGAACTCTGAGCATGATGGGTTATTTCAATCCTCGCTGCAGTCTCAGGGTTAGCCGTGGACATGGTTGCGTGGTGAATAGTAATGGATGGATATTTCAGAAGTGATGATCAGTGAATGTTCATCCTCTGCAGGGAGAACCTGCTGGCCGACTGCCTGCAGGGCTGCTTTGTGGTGACCTGCACCCTCTGCGCCTTCATCAGTCTGGTGTGGCTGCGGGAGCAGATTGTTCATGGAGGAGCCCCGTTATGGTTGGAGCAGAACCAGCAGCAACCTGCTAATGCAGCAGGACAACCTAATGAGGTATAATATCTGTGACATCACATCACTTTTCATCTGATTGAATGCATATTACACTCAAATTGAATGGATTTAGAATAAACGATAGTGATTCAGTAATAAAATTGTGTGATTAAAAACTTAGTCTTACTAAGTCTTACTTTAGTCGTCATTACTGCATTCGCAAATATGGGGTCGGTAGGAATTAAAATGTTTTTTTTTTTTGAAAGAAGACACTTCACTAAGGCTGCATTTATCTGTTCAAAAACATAGTAAAACAGTGGGGCGTGTGACGAGTGGGGTGGGGTAATGGAAGGTGCTCCGGAAGGATACAAAGGGTCGCCTCGACCCGTTCCCACCCCACTCGTCGCACAGTAAAAATGTGAAATATTTGTACAATTTAAAATGACTGTTCTCTTTTTGAATATATTTTAAAATGTCATTTATGCCTGTGATGGTGAAGCTGAATTTTCTATTTTCTATTATGATGATCAAGTAATAATAATAATAATAATAATAATAATAATAAAAAACTGTTCATCTAAAAAATATTATTATATATTTTTTTTATATATTAGTTTCTTCAAAAATGGCATTATGGCATTTTCAGCCCAAATGTTTTCTGGTGGATCAAACTTCTGTTTATTCCTAATAAGCTTTCTATTTTAATTTTTCCACAGCAGCAACTTCTGTACAGCAAAAATGACATTCCTGTTAGAGCTTAAGGCAGCAAAACTTTCTGAAAGCCTGATATTCTTTAGAGACCAATTATACAGGTTGCGCCATGACCCTCTTTGTTTACTTTGCTTCCTGCTTACTGTAATTATCATTTTGATTTGAGCACAACACAGTGGCCTGCCTGACCTTCTGTCATTTTCAAATCCCTCATTATCCCCTGAATCTCTAGAGACTGCACTCTTACCGAAATAGCAGCTTATTTTTTCTTGGTTTGAACCAGATGCAGTTTACTACTACGACTTCACAAACCCTCTTATGCACAGACTCCACCATAGCTGTTTCCAATTTTCTTAATTATTAATATCCTATCCATTAGGATGCTGGCCAGGGTAATGGGGGTGCTGAAAACCAGCCCATGCCCGCACCGGCTGAACCTCCAGCAGAAAACGCTGCAGCGGCTGAAGCTCCTGACCTCCCCGCTGACCCTGCAGAAGAGATGGAGCTGGATAATGAAGATGAGGAGGATGGAGGAGCCGAAGATGTGGCGGATGCCAACAATGGAGCACAGGGTATGACGGCTTTAATTAAACAAATGAGAAACTTTTCAGTGGGTATGAATCCAAACTGGTGCAAAAAGCTGTTTGGCGCCTGCAACATTGTGTTTGTTCTGTGCAGATGATATGAACTGGAATGCTCTTGAATGGGATCGCGCAGCTGAAGAGCTCACTTGGGAAAGGGTGAGTTTATGTGCTGTATGTCACTGTATCAAACATCAGACCAAAATATTTCAGAGAAACTTTAAACCTGTTCTTCCCTCCTTAGATGCTTGGGCTTGATGGGTCCCTGGTTTTTCTGGTAAGTTACACAAATACTTAATTTCTCAAAAAGCATCCCGTTAAAAAGAACTAAAAATTAATACTATTTATGCTTTAGGAACATGTGTTCTGGGTGGTCTCACTCAACACACTCTTCATCCTGGTGTTTGGTAAGCATTACTGCAGATTTGTTTACCAAATTATAGCATGAATGCATTCATGTTCAGTAACCGTCCTTGTTTCCATCCAAAGTTTCTAATTAAACTTATGTGCAAAATTGGAATGTCGTATAAAATAAATTGTGAATAAAGCATCGTTTGCATTCAGTGAGTTCAAGAGAACAAAATTGTCACTTCCTGATTAACTTGCACTAAATATCACAAAGACTTAGATGCAGTGGGACAAGGCATTGTATTTAATCATGTTTGTATACAATTAGTTACGAGCTTCAGAGCGCGCAGAAGAAACATGGTCATGTTATCTTATTTTTGGAGTTTGCTGTTTGGGAACACCGTTCTGGGAGTTAATTATAATGGAGCACTTTGAAAAGACTTTGCTCAGGCATTTTAGAATGATAAAACTAGCATTTCTGGTGCTGCGCAATAAGATCAGTCCATTGGTTGGTCCAGTTATGCTGTCCCATGGCAAAGTCACGTCTTTTTTTATGCACATTAAGAAATTTATTTTTGTAAAATTGTTTCCATCATAGTTTATGCACCTGTTTTCTTACAGCATAAGAAATTCATTTTACTTTCGTTAAGCGCATCCGTGTTTTTTTTTTTTAATGTGCATTTTTAGAATTTATGCGCATCTTGGTGTTTCCATACAGTGTTTTTTTTTTTTTTTTTTTTTTTTTTGCAATTTCCCATAATGCGCATAAAAAAATAAGTATATGGAAACATAGCTATTGACTGTTTTTCAATTACAAACCTAAAATCATCCCTTCTCAGCTTTCTGTCCCTACCATATTGGCCACTTCTCAGTGGTTGGACTTGGTTTTGAAGAATATGTAAGTATCTATTAGTTTTGGACCTTTTATCCAGATTTGCTTGCATTTTTTTTTATTTGTTTAAATGCAGTTTTAACATTGACAGCTGTCTCTGTTTTCAGGTTCGTGCCTCACACTTCGAGGGACTCATCACTACTATAGTTGGATATGTCCTTTTAGCCATCACACTCATCGTGTGTCATGTATCCTTAAACACTCAGTAACAACTGAAATAATCACAATCTAAGTAACTACCTTCTCTCGTTTACCAAGTCTTCTAGGAAGTTGCACACAAAATTATTATTTTTATTTTTTATTTTCATGATATTGCCATATTTACTTTCAGTTCATTCAGTTCCAGTTTATGTTGTCTTCTAGGGAAGTATTACATAAACACTCCTCATATGTTATCTTAATAGGGGAAGTGTACAGCCCCTGATGTTCCCTTCCTTAATTCAGATCTCAGGGATTAGCAGCACTAGTGAGATTTCAAAGATCACGCCGCTTGTTAGGAGTCTGCTACATTGTTGTAAAGGTCAGTTACATCAGCAGTTTATACGCACTGTTCTGTAAAGCTATCTTTGCTAAACTTGTTTAGTAATTAGAAATACAATGACTTAATAACATTGGTTGCAACAACTGGTTTTGCCAATGATCTTTGGGATTTACTGTAATTCTGTGTTCTCAGTCACATTAATGCTTTAATTAGATTACATTATCTAAGATTAGATTACAGGCCTGGGCCTAATACACTTATTTATGCTGCTATGTATAGGTTTTATATTTGCTGTTTGTTTAGTATCAGTCATCTAATTCTTTTGAGGCTCATATTTTGTTTCTTCCAGGTCTCTCTTCTAGTAGTTGTGGAGATTGGCGTGTTCCCCCTCATCTGCGGCTGGTGGCTTGATATCTGCTCTCTGGTATTTAGTTTCATTTTATCAAACTAATTTAAGATTTGCCTTTCTATTCATGTTGGCCCAAAATGTCTTTAATAAAATTGGAGAAAGCTATTGGTTAGCATTCCCATTCATCACAATGACGGCTGCTCTGCTTCATTTTCCCCCCCATTTTTTTTTTTAAGGACGAAAAAAGTTATGAGTTCACCTTTAAAACCTTAGTAAGTTTAGCTCAGGAACCTTAAACTTAGTATTTGTCATACAGAAAAGGTTAACATTTGTTTATCTCCCTCTTTTGTAGGAAATGTTTGATGCCTCTTTGAAAGACAGAGAGTTGAGTTTTGAATCCGCCCCAGGGACCACCATGTTCCTTCATTGGCTGGTGGGGATGGTCTATGTCTTCTATTTTGCCTCTTTCATTCTTCTACTCAGAGAGGTGGGCATTTCTAAAGCAGTTTAATCATGCAGAAGATTTTTCAGGAGATGTTTGAGGGATGCAAGTGCTTTCTTTTGTATTTTTTTTAGGTTCTAAGGCCTGGAGTCTTGTGGTTTCTCAGAAATCTGAATGATCCAGATTTCAATCCAGTGCAGGAAATGATACATCTACCAATATATAGACACTTGAGACGATTCATATTATCAGTGGTGAGTAAAATGTTCCACTATTTTTGAGACCCTTTTCAACAGATCCCTTTAAATTTCATGGTGATGGGGAAGAAAAAAATGGAGGAAAAAAATATTCAAATGGTTTTTGCATTCTTTTGCAAAAGTTTTGTGATTGAAGTAATACAAGGTGGGAGGAAACTATGTTTCAGTTTTTCAAGTTTCTCAAGGAATGCAGTACTTTTGTTAGAGAATGCAAATGCTTTGTGCAAACGCAGTTTATCAGGAGAAAGCGATACTTTTGTGAGGGAGTTTTTTTTCTTCCAACTCTTATTTTTTCCTATCACAATGCCCCCCTCCCCACCTTTAGTGCTCTCTACTATTGTTTTCCATGATCTAAAAAAAAAAAAAAATTCCATGTTCTAAAAATCTAAAAAAAGTTTTTTTCTCTCTTTTCAGGTTGTGTTTGGCTCAATCGTTCTTCTCATGTTGTGGCTTCCTATCCGGATAATCAAACACATCTTCCCTACATTTCTTCCCTACAATGTTATGCTTTACAGGTAAATAAAAAGTATTTCCATCTCATTGTCATAAAGACTTAAAGCTTAATATTCCTTGAGATAATTGCCTAAACTTTGTGTAAAGATTCAGAGCTTGAGGACAAGGTGCTTTTGCTTGTTTTACTGTGTAAATCCAGTCAGAGATTACAACCAGAGGAAGCAAAGTTCTTTCTCTGTGTGACTCCATGGTTTAAAGGGCCATAAATGGGAAGTGCTAATTACTGCTGTCATGGCAGACATTTGCCTCGTTACCTAATGAGTATCTGGACTCTGTGTAGTGTCGAGTGTGCCTGTTGCATCATTTGGCAGGTGTGTTACACCTGATGTCATCATTCCCAGCAGAGCGTTACTACAGTCTGTTCTTGCAGAGAGCTATTAATATAATGTCCACCACAATGATGCTCTAGAAAGTCTCCTCACTCTGTGTTTGTGTAGAGTATTTTTCCCTATGTAACCCTGCTGTCCTCAAAGCAGTGCTGAGCTTTACAATTATCACTAGGAGAGTACTTTGAACAGCTGTAGTGTTTGTTAGGGCACTGACTCTGACTTCTGTGGAAAGAGGCCATCTGTCACGTGTTGGGGGCTTTTAAATGTTGTTTGAAAGACTGACTGAGAAAGCTTGTCTTTGAACTTCCAAACCCATATGAAAATATTTGGACAAAAGCGGAGACATTATTCAAAATTATCTTATGTAGACATTCATTTATGGGTCATAAGGGTGAACACATGGTGTCAGAATGTTCATTTTTGTGGTGAACTATCCCTTTAAGGTTTACATTTTATTTTTTATTTTTTTTACACTACATAATGCCCTGTTCTCTCCTGGTACACTAATCGATGTCCTGTTGTTTCCTCGGGTTAACTGAAATATATGATGTAGAATAAAAGGCTGTTCACATCAAGGATGAAAACTATATTGAAAATTATATCTTCAAAGTTTTAATAATCATTTTGGGGAATGGGGAATTGCACAACACAACTATTATTATAATGTACAGTATGGTTAGAATAACTTTCATAATGATTTTTGTTAATGCTGATAAATGATACAAACTTTGTCAGTCTATCAGAATTGGTTAACATTAAAAGGCTTGAGTATTCAAAGCTGAAAATGTTGGTTCATTCTTCATTGATGTGGCACTAATAGTTATTACGAACAGGCCTTAAAGTCTGTGGTTAAGCATTATTTGAAGAAACTTCCACATTTTGTTCTAAAACATAAATGACATGGTTATTTTTAAATCGATGTGCCTTAAAAGCATATTGTTGACAAGTTGCTACAGAACGACTACAACGGTAATCAGTTAATGCACACACAAAAGGGGCAGTAATGTTAGCTCTATAAAAATGTTCCTATTAGTATTCAAGAATTGAAAGGATGAAATAAAATGAGATTGTCTAGGAGTCACAGTGTGAAATTATTATTTAAAAATGCTTCAGATCTGGTTAGATGACCCCCAGGCCATTTTATTCTAAAATCCTATTAGATGTTCCATAGCATTATGAGTGACCTACAAATTGATGTCATGCTCTATTAGAAGAGTGATACCAGTAGTTTATACACAAATGTAATGAGTTCCCCTCTCTCTCTCTCTCTCTCTCTCAGCGATGCTCCAGTGAGTGAGCTGTCTCTGGAGTTGCTTTTATTGCAGGTTGTTCTTCCTGCTCTGTTGGAACAGGGACATACACGACAGTGGCTCAAAGGTCTGGTGCGAGCATGGACCGTGACCGCTGGCTACTTGCTGTGAGTCTCACACACATTGACCCTTTTGCTGCTTACGTCCGTTAACCTCAAGGACTGAAATGACTTTTCCTGGTTTTCTCTGTGTTGTCCTAAAAAAATCTGTCACTGGAATTTAACTTTGTGTAAGGGTCGCACGATCATGACAAATCATAACTGTCTAATATTTCCGTTGATGTTACAATAACAATCATTAGTTTTGATTCAGTAGATCTTGGGGTAAAATGTATTTTATGTGGTATTTTTATGCCCATTTTATTCCATTATAATCAATGAATGCCATCACTTCAGAGTGCAACTGTGTTCACGTGTACAGAGTTCTGCACTGTCACAAATGCTTCTGTTAAAATCAGCTGTCCACATTGTGGAATAAATCTCTAATTTACATTATGCCTACACCTTGATTTTAATAGGAGGGTTTAGTTCACCTTTCTTTAATCCCTTTCTTGAATCTTGAAGCACTAATGATAATCTAAATCAGCGCTACGTTGTGTCAAACCTTTCAGAGACTTGCACTCTTACTTGCTGGGAGACCAGGAAGACAATGAGAACAACGCCAACCAGCAAGCCAACAACAACAACCAGCAGGCCCGAAACAACGCCATCCCTGTGGTGGGAGAAGGACTGCACGCTGCCCACCAGGCCATACTACAGCAGGGGGGTCCAGTGGGCTTTCAGCCCTATCACCGGCCCATGAGATTCCCTCTAAGGGTACTCCAACTCTGTCCAATTGACTTTTATATAACAGTGAATGTCTTGTGTTTGTGAATCTGATTTTCAGATTGATGGTCTTTAATGTTTATTTTTCTCTTTTGGTCCCCTTTGAAGATTGTGTTGCTGATATTGTTCATGTGTGTGACGCTGCTTTTGGCCAGTTTGGTGTGTCTCACATTACCAGGTGAGGGTCCAACAAATTGAGATCTTACTATTTGCTCACCCTCATATTAATTTATAGAATAGATATAGATAAAGAATGGTGCTGATTGCATTGAGCTTTCAATATTCAAAAATGATTCAAAAGCAGTTTAAGTGGTAATTTGATTACATTTCAGAGCTTGTGTTAATAAAAGCTATCATGCAACTTTGCAAGATTTAAAGCAAAGTAGACTTATGGGCTACTTTAATGGTGCTTTAAAGCAGTTTTTAAAGTTTGAACATTCAGTCCCTGTTCCTTGTAATTGCATGTAAAATAGTGACCCACGAAGTCTTGGAAATGTATGTAACACTTTATTTTAAAAGGTCTTTGTTACAGTATAATTGCATTTTAAGTACTGAGTAATAAGAATTAAAAACATTTACTTACTCTAGGGTTAGGATTAGGTTTTGGTTTATGGTTAGTTGTATGTAATCATCTATCATTTTGCTAGTATTACAATAGTAAATACGTGTAGTATGTAACAAGGACACTGTAAAATAGTGTTACTGAAATTTCTCCTTTTGTGTTCCATGGAATAATAACAATTTATATTCCTTATTATTTTTGTTAAAAGAAAATGCATTCTTGATAAGCATAATAGACCTACTTCAATGTGTACAAATATTAAAATACTGTTATTAAATTATACTTTCTTTAAAACCTTTATTTCTATACTGATCTTAATGTTTTCAAAGAGGGAGAGAGAGCATAAAAAAGTTTGTCTTAGATTTTCAGCAGTGCTCTGTTTGTCACAGTGTTCACCGGACGCTGGCTGATGTCCTTCTGGACAGGAAGTGCTAAGATCCATGAGCTGTACACTGCAGCGTGTGGGCTGTATGTGTGCTGGCTCTCCATCAGAGCGATCACAGTGATGCTGGCCTGGATGCCTCAGGGGCGGAGAGTCATCCTGCTCAAGGTTCAGGAGTGGACCCTCATGGTACTGAATACAGAGGTTTCATTGAGGCCTAAATGAGGATTTTGGGGTTATTTTACTACAACTAAAGACAGATGATGAGCCGTGTTGCTGATTTGTGTGAACTCAGATTATGAAGACACTGATTGTGGCAGTGCTGTTGGCTGGAGTGATCCCTCTGCTCTTGGGACTGCTGTTCGAGCTGGTGATTGTAGCTCCTCTCAGAGTGCCGCTGGATCAGACGCCGCTGTTCTACCCCTGGCAGGTAAAGCACCAATACAAGTCCTGCTCTTAAAGACACAGTTCACCCGGAATAGAACAGAATATGATTTACTCACCTTTAAGTTGTTCTAGACTCCTTTCTTCCTTGGTACACAAAAAACACTAATTGTAAAGAATATTATTTCTGCTTTTTTTTTTCCATGTAGTGAAATGAAATGAGGACTGGGGCTATCAAGCTCCAAAATGACACAAATCCCACCATTGAAGTATCAAAAGCAGTCTATATGACAGTTGACATTTGTTCATACTGCATGTTAAAACCAATGGCTTTCAAAGGTTATATATATTCTATTTTTAAAGACAAATACATTTTAAATAGTGCTGGGTAATGATAAATTGTGATTAATCACAGCCAAAATTTTTATTTTTTTTGTGGGCAAAGTGTGTGTGTGTGCACGGTGTAGATTTATTACATATATTGTATATATTTATAGATAATATAAATGATATAAATATGTATATGTAAATATTTTCTAAATGTATACTTTATGTGTGTGTGTTTACATATACATAATAAATATACACAGTGCACACACATTTAAACAAAAACTCTTATTTACGGTAACATTATTTTAAGGACCTATTCTCACTGTTAACTAGTTGTTTATAAGCATGCATATTACTTGCATATTGACTGTTTATTAGTATTTATAAACCACACATTAATGCATTATTCGGCATGACCATATTTTAGATTCCTTAATCCTACACCACACCTAAACTTAATTACTACCTTATTTTAACTATTAATAAGCAGCAAATTAGGAGTTTATTGAGGGAAAAGTCGTAGTTTGTGTTACCACTTTTATTTTGGGTGCGATTTATCGTTGCCCAGCACTCATTTTAAATCATAAGGGTGAATAAATGGCAATCTTTGAGTATGAAAGAAAATTCTCTCACTATTTACTCACCCTCATGCTGTCTTGCATAAACCTGCTTGCATTGCATGGACTCACAGAGATCTGAAATCTGAAGAAATATACATCTGGGACAGCATGAGTGTGAGTAATTGATGAGAGAATGTACTGTTCTTAAGTGTTGTGAGTTCTTTATACACAAATAACCTTGAATTAGCAACTGTGTTCGCACCTGACATGTCCACTGTGTGTCAGTATTTATCTGACCAGCTTTTGTTTTTGTGCCGTGCACTGTTCTCTGTCTGAGCTAATGAGCTGTGTCACTGATGTACCGGAAAACAGATTTTGGTTGGATTTACTCCAGTAGCGCACAGTTTTTCCAACAGACTCCTTTTGCCCTACTAATTTAATCCATCCTGTTTGGAGAACTTAATTTCCACAGGCGCTAAGTGGGGCACAGAGGTATGGCCGTGTCAGTGGTATTGACTCTTATTTTTCTCTATACTGTTAAGGACTGGGCTTTAGGAGTGCTGCATGCCAAAATCATTGCTGCCATCACCCTCATGGGTCCCCAGTGGTGGTTGAAGACCGTTATTGAGCAGGTTAGTGGCTGGGGTGTCTATCATTTGTTCATGATCTCTGTGGTGCTGAAGAAACACTGTGGTGAAGGATACACTCACTAACTAAATGACTAACTGCTTTTCAGGTGTATGCCAATGGAATCCGGAACATTGACCTTCATTTCATCATCAGGAAGCTGGCGGCCCCGGTCATTGCTGTACTGCTTCTTTCTCTCTGCATCCCCTATGTGATTGCTGTAGGCATCGTCCCCCTTCTAGGTGGGTAGAAACAATGCTGCTGTTAGCCAATGCAATTATAAATGTAGGTGAGGTTCTTAGAGAGGTTTACATAAATAAAGAACATTGAGGGAATTTGCTGTATAATGTGGATTGTCATGAATTTTGCCAAAATTTGGATGAATAAATCAAAAGTAGGTCAGTACACTTAAATCAGTATGCCATATTGTATAATGTCTATGAATATTAAACCGCAAAAATACAATTTAAATATGAATCCTATGTGTCTCTGTGTGTTTGAATGGCGCAGACAGTGTTTTCAGCCTCTGCCGCCTCAATATACGAGTACATCAGAATCCGAATGATATATCAATATATGAGTACATGATATATGAGTGTTTAATTTATGAGTACTACATGAACACACAAACATAATCTCCAGAAGTGCCCTGAGAGTCACTTCATTAGAAGTTTTGCATTTGTTTTGAGAAAAACTACTGTCATATCATATACAAACAGAAACCTGAAGGTCTTTACAGCAACCCGTCAAAATAAAAGTTTGGTTTAACTTGAAGTAACTGTGACGGAAACATATTACTTAATGTAATGATAGTATTACTACTACTGAAAAAAAATATTATTAAATCATAATTTTTAAGGAATATTTACAAGAAAACAGAATTGGGGGAAAATAAAACAGAATTTGAGAAAAAAATAAATGCTATTATATTGTGTCAGTTTCATGATTACAATTAATTAGACAATTTTTATTTTTTTATTATTACCGTATTTTCCGGACTATAAGTCACACTTTTTTTTCATAGTTTGACTGGTCCTGCGACTTATAGTCAGGTGCGACTTATTTTTCAAAATTAATTTGACATGAACCAGGAGAAATGAACCAAGAGAAAACATTACCTTCTCCAGCCGCGAGAGGGCGCTCTATGCTGCCAGATATGCTGCTCAGTGCTCCTGTAGCCTACACTGAGCAGCATAGAGCGCCCTCTCGCGGCTGTAGACGGTAATGTTTTCTCTTGTTTCTTGGTTCTATTTTTTTCCTCATCCTGACGTATTTTTGGACTGATGCGACTTATACTCAGGTGCCACGTATAGTCTGAATAATACGGTAATACAATTTAATTTAACAATTAAAACAGTGTCAAAAAAATAAACGACTGCAGAAAAATGTGTAAAAAAAAAAAAAAGGCCCTTATAAATAGTATGTTTTTTGATTCCTTTTATCCTGGCCATCACATAAGCGACACTGTCAGTGCAGTTGGACTTTGTTCTTTTAGAAGAGGTTTTAGCACTCACTCGAGTGGCTTCATCATATGGAGATTTGAGTGGTCTTCAATCAAAAAGGAAAAAGTCCAGTTGTAACAGCTGCATTGTAAATGGTCACTTGAGCTTTTTAAGTGCACAAATTCAGATGAAATCTGAACAGTTAGGCGTCCTTCAAACTTCAAATGGGAGTTGCATAGTTACATTTAAGATTCCATTAAATACCTGTTTGTTCATGTCAGGATACTTCCAACTCTCTTTATGGCTCAATAAAGAGTAGATCACCATCGTTCTGCATATGTTCACATATACTGACTCATTTCGGTTACTGCACCACTGAAAGCATTCGGGCTGTGTCAATGGCTGTTCTGGGAGTAGTGTAGTAAAATTAGCTCATCACCGGCTGTGCTGCTGAACATTAGGGATATCTTACATGCCTTAAGAAAGCCAGGTGTGTTCTCAAGGACCTCAGTCACCCACAGTAGAACTTGTAATTAAACAGTCAAAAACCATCATGTATCTTCAGTAATGTTTTTATTGCTGAGGTTTTCTCTCATTTTACAATACTTTAGCACAGTTATCCATTCTAACCAGCTCTTGTCTCTCTGAATAGGGGTCACTATGGAGATGCAGAATCTGGTGCAGAGGAGAATATATCCCTTCCTTCTGATGGTAGTGGTGCTGATGGGTATCCTCTTTTTCCAAATCCGACAATTCAAGCGCCTTTATGAGCACATCAAGAACGACAAGTGAGTCTTGAACAGGGTTTGAAATTAACTTATTTTTTAAGAGCCAATAAAAATGCCTAGTGGGTTTGATTTTCAGATACTTTTTTTTTAACCTTGTGAGAACATTTTCAATAATGTGCCACACATTTGCTCTACCATTCAAAGATACGGGGACAGATTTTGTTTTATATAAAAAAAAAAATAATACTTTTTTTTTTTCCTCAGCAAGGATGCAGTAAATATATCAAACTTGATAGCAAAGACATTTATAATTTTACAAAAGATTTGTATTTCAAATAAACATTCTTTAGAACTTTTTATTGATCAAAGAATCCTGGAAAGATGTTTAAGTAACAAATCAGCTGTATTCGTAAAATTCAGCTTTGCATTGCAGTAATAAATAGCATTTTAAAGTATAATAAAATATAAAAAATTTATGGTTATAATATTTTTCAATAAATAAACGCAGTTCTATTTAAACTGACCAGTGTAACCTTTTAAATCTTTTGTTGACTATTTTATTTTAATAAAATAATGAACAGACTGTGATGTAAATTTGAATTCCTAGAATACGTGTGCGCCAGGCTCCGGTGCAATCGAAACGGCTGAGACATAAAAATTAAAATTAAAAAACTTTTTCCGCAAAAGTGTTTAGCTTACTTTCATATTTGTGCACACTCAAAATAAAAACAGAAGATCTGTGCTCTTGTAAAATAAAGCAAATAAACAATGCGCGTTGTCATCCTTTTCTTTCCATGAACTTATGGAGCACCGACAGACTTCTGTTTTAAGTCCGATATATTTTGCATATATATATATTTTTTTAAATATGAAAACAAATTATTTTTTATGTTAGGTCTATTACTTGCAATTATTTATTTACAAATTCTAAGCTCTGATTATGACAAGTGTTACCACTCTTACTGTGGTAGACCTGGGAAGGGAAATGAAAGATTTTACAAATTAAGAGTTCGTTTAATTTATTCATTTGTTCCCTTATTTCAGTTAAATCATGGGTTATTTAGGGAACAAAATTAATGAAACATGAACAGTTGCTACAAATTAATAAGTTGTAGGAACAAATTAACAAGTTTTAGGATAGCCTTTCTGTCCTGTATCTGAGCTTGTGTTCATTTGGTTTTTTTTCATCCATGCAGGTACCTTGTTGGACAGAGACTTGTGAACTATGAACGAAAAGCTGGCAAGCCCAGCACTACCACACACAGCAGTTCAGTGCAGGAGTAAAGAGCTTGAGATTGCTTTGGAGTCACTGTTTCTGTGTGCGAGCGAGTGAATGATTGAACAGCCTTCCTCTCCTGCTCCCTCTGTGTGCGTCCATACATCCAGCACATCCACAAAGACTGAAAAAACTGACCTCTGGCCTCTCTGACACTGCCAGCAAAAAGGGGCGAAAGAGTTGTGTACATAAACAGGGCGAAAGAGTGAATCCCTACAGCCAGCCAACCGTGGATTAAAAAGAATGTCTCACTCCTAAAAAGAAAAAAAACAAATGTGTGTTAATTTATTAAATCGAGTTGTTACCTTATTTGTGGAGATTTGTTCGTGGCAAGACTCGACCCACATGGTTCCTTTCATTACCCTCATGAAGAGGCCAGTAAGACTCTAGGGATGAAAAGTCTTGAAACGTCTGGGTCATAATGGAGCTGGATAGCCACATTAGTACCTTTTTATTTATTAGGTTTAAATTTTCAATGAAATATGATCTTGAAGTTTTTGAATGCGAGGGTCTTTGTTTGATTTGATGCTTTTGGTAGTGTGTCTTACCTTCATTTCTCGATGCTTTAACCTCCAGACCAGAAGCGGATGGAGGTGGATTTAAGGGTTACGTTACACCCATATGCTTCCTGTCATGTGGAAAAGAGGGAATATCGTTTCAAACAGTTCGCCTGCGACTGTTCATGACCAATTCCTAGAAGCACAGAGTCATTATCTAGCAGCCGAAGCGTAGTTTGACGGTAGAGTTTATGGCTCACAGTGAGCCGCGAATCTGATCTCTGCCTGCTAGCTCTGCTTTCAATTCTGAAATATCATTTCGAGTAGCTTAGAAGACCGTTTAGAGTGCTAGTTGAGTCAGCGGTTGAGCTAGCATATTTGTTTGCTGTTCAAGTTGATATCGACCGTTGTTTGTCCGTCTCGTGCGCTGCATGGCCTAGCAACACTTTCTCATAGATGTAACTCTGGCACGTACAGAGGTTGTTGCACTTTTATTTTAATTAACGGAAGCGTCTTTTAAGAGCAGCAATAGTTCGGAAACCCTTTAGACCAAATTTTAAGTCCTTAAACATCTGGGAGATCACTTAAATTCATTAAACTGATCAGATTTTCAGATGAAATGTGGTTCATGATTCTTGCATCGATTTGGTAGAAGAGTTTTGTGTCTGTAGGAAAGGAGGAGATCCTAAACGCGTTTGTACATAATGTAACTTTTCAATTGTTCATAGCAGAGTATGTTTTTCTCCATTTCAAACGTGCTGCCTCTGTTACAGGTTTCGCGAATCCTGCAGAATTTGTCTCAGACGGCGTTAGAGATTAGAGTGTTATTAATCAGCGCTGAGATTCTATAAGTGACCTTATAGTATCTTATTACACTGAAACTGGATACTGTATGCTTCTTGATAGCTTGTGCTCCTCTGAAAGGCAAATGTTCTATTTTTATATGTGCAACAGTGACACCATTTTCATGTTTGCTCAGCCATTGATTTGACTTCCTCTGAAGTTCTCTGAGGTCAGCTAGAATCCAGGTAAAGGTAGTGGTCCAGCACTAAACAACCCTCGTGTGTCTGGTTTACTAAGCCTTTTCCTTTTCATCGCATGTTTGTGTGAGAAGTATTCAGTATTCGGAATGTTTTCAAACCTCCTAGGAGGCTCTCGCTGTAACAATTACATCCTCATCAATTTTTTTTTGTTTGTTGGAAACTTTTATTACAAATATTAAATCACAAAGTGTAGTACTTACAGCGCTTTGTATCTTTAATCAAACTTCTCATTCGTGTGCTCATTTTCATGCAGTTCACTAACCAAGTGAATTAGAAATTTGATAATACAAAAGATTACTGTCCGTGTAATGTAAGGATGTTACAAAGGACTTTTAAAGCATGTTTGATGTATCACAATGATAAGTTTAGGAACATCGACTTTATAAGATTATTCATACAGCTAATAAACCTGTTGGATGTTTCTGGTACGAAAACAACAAAATGTAGAAAAAGCTACTAATGGCTCATTTCATTTAGAACATGCATTTAGAACGGGACAATTTTTGTAAGCATGTACAATAATAGCATCAACCTTACCAAGAATGTAATCTCCACGGAATTTCTTGTCATACTGTATATGTCGTTGGTAAGATATACAGTTCATTTGTATTCCTACCAAATTTCTTTTTAGACTGTAAAATAAAAGTAAGTGTTTTTGTAAACACAAGCTCTAGTGAGCAGTATATAATCGGGATGCTCAATCAAAGTGCATGACCTTCAGCCTTAATGTTTATTGTGTGTTAGACACATAATCTCTCACAGTGTCCGGTTGTGTAATAGATGTGTCATGTCTGAGCTACACAATGACCTGCCTTTAGTAGGCCACAATATGAAGTTGTACAGGTCTTATGAATCAGTGTTGTTACTGTTAACTAAAACTATTCAAATGCTTTTCATTAATTAATATATAAATATTGGATGAAGAATGCAATTAGAAATGTTGCTTTGGCAAATAACTAAAGACTAAAACTGAAATGACAAAAGCAAAAAAAATTACTAAAGCAAACTAAAAAGTTAATTCAAAATATTAATAAATACTATAATAACAATTTTTTTATGTGAAATGTAAATTATTTGCAAATCACAATACATTTTGTAAATTATTCCTCAATGATTCAACTTAAATGATCCTGTTGCCTTTTGTGAAAAACTGGCAGGATAAGCCAGCAGATCATTTTTTTCATGGATAATTCAGCCAAAACAGCCTCTAGGATGTGCTGTTTCTGATGTTCTGTATCCAGAAATATCAGTACAAAACATGCCTTTATACATCATCCCAACACCACATATGATTGTAGCTAGAAAGCAGCAGTCTTAGTGCAGCCTAAAAATTGAAAGTGACAGTCTGTGTAAGAATCTTTGTTATCGTTTTTTTAGGAACACAAATGAGGGAACGGCTTATCCACAGCAGCATGTTATTTCTGCTGCATCCAATTAACCTTCCACTAATCCAGTGGCTTGTGGAGCCAGCAGTGGATCGTGGTCAAATACAGGCTATCAAAGTGTGGAAAGTCACTCTAGATGTGCATGCGAGTATCAAAGTCGGCTAAAATATAGAACTGATAAGAGTAATAGTGGTACACAGCAGTACAACTCGGATACAAAAGTCCTAAGTGTACAAACAGGCATTAGCTGTGTTGAGTGCTGCTATGCTCAATCTTGGATGCAAATTTGTGTTGCATCAGTTGGGAAATATACTGCATTGATTCCTCAGACAGTAAGATTACTGTTCAGCACATGTAACTGTGAAAGGGGAGGGAGGAGTGGAGAGAGAGAGAGACAGAAAGAGACTAAGGGGATTAGGAGGCTTCTCTCGAAACGGTGCCCATGCCAGTCAGAGCATTTTCCGATGGAAGTCCTTCATCTTCACTTTGAACTGTTGGTGAATTCTCTAACAAGAGACAGATTGGATCACAGAACAAGTCAAGTGAAGAAAAAATGGGATAGTTTGTGTTAAAAAATGATGGTTGGGCATGTATATGATAATCAGAAACCAAGGCTGGACTTAAGTACAACCGGTTCTTGAAGAGCAGAAGATATGAAATCAAAAAGGTGCCTCTAAAAGATCTTTAACTTCTGGTTCCAGTGTTTTTCTTCACGTCATACTCTTACTTGCATCAGGAACTGGTTTTTAGTATTACCATTCACTATGTGACAGTCTCATTCTGGATCTGACACGGTTTTTGCTTTTGTGTTCCACCTGTTGGATAGTTAAATGGTGCTAATAACTGAGAATGGTGTACTTCTGGTCAAAGATCACCAATGCGGCACCGGCCACAACCGAGCGAGAGACTGGAACAATGAGGAGTCCTCCATACAGAGCACCACTTTCGTGGAGCCGACAGAGGACTCTTATTATGCAGATGATGAAGACCACCATCCTTATGATGATGATGATGACGACGACGACGACGTCTACCAAGAATTTGAGGAGCTGGACTTTTCAGAACTACCAGACACCAAGAGCATTGTGTCTGAAGATTCCTTCTACCCACCTGACGATTCGCTCAACTTTGAAACATGTCAGGATCCTGAGAGCCCAGAGCCAATCAGCTTCTTTAAAGCGTGCTGCTCTAACAACGCCATCATCGTCAAAATCATGATTAGACAAGGTGTGACGGAGGAGGAGGTGCGAGAGACGGACAAAAATAACAGAGTAAGTATTGCTATGGTTGTGAAATGTATATTTTCTGTGCCACCAAACTGCCACCCAAACCCTGCCTTTAGTCAGACAAACAGAAAGTCCCGCCCCCAAACTCACATCACTGGTTGAATCAATGCTGTTAGTCAGGATACGCAAAAACTGAGCCTCACTGTTGAAAGTCAAGCTCTACAGCTACAAATGGCTTAATTTCATCTCTCTACATATTAGGCTCAGATAAGTGTATTTTAATCTGTATGATCTTTTATTTGCAAGAGTATAGACAGGTTAAAACACCAGTTGTCACTGAATATCAAGGCTCACATTTGACTCATAGACATCTCTGAAAATATTTAAGTGGTCTTAAAAGATAAAAATATCTAGCGAATCGGTCTTTGGTTTAGCACCACAGGTAGAAATATTATCAGTCATAAGAATTCAACTGCAGGAATGTACTCATGCAGTGTGGGAAAATCTCTATCATTACCATTGCTTTGAGTTTTCTGAATACTGGAACAATGAACATTATAATTTCCAGAATCTATTCATTCAAACTTTGTGTTTAAAGAGTAGATTCTTGACTAGCAAAAGGCCCTTCTCTACCCTCAGCTATGAGAAGCTTACAATTATGACAGTGTTGGTGATAACAGTGTCATGTTTATGCAAGGCTATTATCATATCAAAGAGTCTTTAAGCATGCATGATCCACGCAGTGCTCCTCAGGGAATGAGCTCATGCGCTGATGCTGTCTCCTTCCTCCATAAATATCGACATTGCGCTGAAGTGAGGCTGAGACTTTCATCTGAACATAAATATGACATTAAAAGCACAGTCTATAGAAATCTGGCTTGGGTGGCAACTCTTAGCAAAACATGTGCCTTCTTGACACATGGTGGAATTGTGTTGAGTCTATAAATATTGGATTGCAGTGACGTTTTCATTGACATGACACCCACCACATAGTCAATATGCAAATGGAATGGTCTTTAAGTCCAAGAGTTTACAAACTGTTATTTTAGGAAGAGGGTCCCTCTCAAGGGAATCATCACATTCAGTGGCATCAAAAAGTTTGAAACCCCTGTACAGATAAAGTAATATTAAATAAAATAAATGGATAAATAAAATAACATGCAAAAACAAAAAAATGTTTTCTTGGTAAATGCATGATATAAGTTGAATTACTAAAATTAAAATATAATTTAAATATTTATGAATTAAAACTAAATAAAATAAAACATTCAATGTAGCATAAAACTACTAAAAGTAAAATGGAAAAAAAACCTATAAAAATAGAAGCTAATTCAATATATTAATAAATTCAATATATAAAATACAGCTAAGACAACACTAATAGGGCTAAATTGGATTATACGTATTCTCAAAGATTCAAAGGTTTTCTAAGTCAAATCTTTGTCTTGACTTCATGTCCAGTCGTGATGATCTCTTAGCCAGCTAAGCCCTGAACAGATTTTTTTTTTTGACAAAAGTTAAAACACATCCTCTGTTTAAAAAAAAAAAAAAAAATGGACAAACAAATCATAAATGTAATTTTATCCACATCAAGTTCAGAAACTCACCACACAAACTTCAAAACATCAATGATAAAACAACCACTTTTTTACTTCCCTTCTAAAAAATACTATCAACCTGCATCTCTTGAATACCCCCAGGTATTCTAACAGAGCTAGCATATGCTAACATATGCTAACAGAGCTAGCATATAAAAAAAATATCCCCCCCCCCCCCCCATTTCACTAAAAGGATATATATCATTACTACCTGCCCTTGTAAAATAACAGTGAACCTCTCTTACAAATACATAATATTCCAACAGATACTTTGGAACCATTTTCTTTAATATCTTAAACACCATCATCAGTTTAAAAAAGTTTTTCGAATTTTAAAAAACTTATTTTCCTATTTTCCTTTCTTCAGTTCATCTCAAATGCATCAGTGGATGTACTTCCAAAATAACCCTACACAACTTATTTTGAGCAGTCTGCAATTTATTTTTTAATTTCTTTGAAATACAGCTATAACGAAAAACTGCAGCATAATCAAAGTGTGACTGCACTAATGCACCAGCCAACATTTGTAAAGTTTCAGTATCTAAGAAAGCTGCCTGTCTTGCTAAACATTTTATTCAATTACAAATGAATGAGGGCATTTTTATATCATTAATATATAATTAAAGAAGTAAAGGACCTAATGCACTCTGTTGCGGAACCCCATATGAAATGGTCAACCAAATGGGACGGACAGGTCAGACAGATGGGGGTTTACATTGCAGTCCAAGCAGATCATAATCAAGTCTGAGCTTTCAAAAGGCTCTCAAAGATGACAAAATACTGCCTAGACAGGGAATTTTTTTCCTGCATGCCATAGAAATGCAGAATTTATAATGTGAGCGTAATTTCACTCAAACGAGTCTTGCTGTAGGCCATAAAAGCCTAAATTTAAATCCACCAAAAAATTGTTACGCTAAATTATATTCGAGAATTGAGATGACTTCCTTGCTCAATGAATCATTTGAACTGAAATTGAATTGACTACCACTAAACGGGTCTGTCTTGCTGAAAATAGAGCTGTAATAAATGAATCGTCACCTATTGCCCCCCTCTTTTGTGCCTCCACAGTCACTGAGACCATGTCGGTATTGAAAAAGATAGTTTGCCATACATTGCTGCCTGGTACAAGCATTGAATAGGTTAATAAACCTCTTATTTAACTATTCATTATTTTTGAAAGACGCTCTATCTAGGACTGTACGCTTGGTCTATGACTCAGACTGTGCAGTTTCAATGTTCAATGTTCTGAACGCGAACAGAAACAACACATGCATAGAAACAAATGGTTACTCACAGAGAGACAGAAAAACACTTGTTTTCCTCAGAGTACTGTGTGGCAGTAAAAGACATGTAGTCGTCTTTTAAGATTCTACGACCCATTTGCATGTAAATGTCTCCTAACTAACTCAAGCCCTGATCATTTGTTTAATACAAATCTTATTCTACAGCCATTAGCGCAGGGGAAATTATATGTGCTGCACAGTTAAACAGCACCATTAAGTGCTAACATTTAATGATCCTGTTTATCAGTCTCGGGGATGATCAACCTGTTTGCAGCGCTGATAATTAAAACAGAAAAATGGAAGGTTTTTGGTCGAGGATTCCTGCCGTCTGTGGGATGCACATCCAGTTTTAGATTTCACCTTGAAGTTTGTATTCACCTTCACTGTTGAACTCCTGTTGATCTCAGGAGGGGGAGCTTTAGGAGGTTAGAGAGGCTTTCCTTTACAATCATCTTACGACAGCGTGACATTTCGCTTCCCTGTCAGACTGTGTTGTGTAATCTGATATGATCCCTATGAAGTGTCACTGGGATCCACTACTAGGAGAAATTGCTACGTCTCATACATTACTGGCTATGGCCTGCAGTAACCTTTAAAACTGATCTAGAGACAGACAATGCGTCCTAAATTGTGTATTAAAAAAAAAAACTCCCTTAGCTCCACATCGATTGCATTATAGCAATAATCATATTCAGTTTCTTGATATTCTGGGGTTAAGAACCATAAATGCCAGCAGAGAAGCGCTCTGAGCCCAGAGGGAACTCCATACTAAATCTTAGCTAATAGTCTTTATGGGGCTTACCATCTGCCTGTAGTGCTCTATAATCACTCACAATCTGGAGACACACAAGAACATCAAACTGTTCTGTACTACTAAAGTAATGCCTCTGACCTCATACATTTGTTTTTATTTTCCCGTGACCCTCACTCATCTGTGCATTTTAGATTTGCTGAACTGTTTTGTGATTTTACATATGGTACTACACTCAGAGAGTGTACACTCAACAGATATTGACAGAGGTGTTCTGGAAGTAAAAATCCCATTTATTTTCTCCAAAGGGGGATTGATTTTTAACAATAACTTAAAAAACTTTGAAGACACACCTTCTGGGAGCTACAATGTTGTTTAATTGAATTGATATGCTTTTGTTGAAATCATCAGCCTTTAATATATATTTTTTTTTTTTTATGATCATGTTTAATAGTGGAAATCCTGGTGAAAATACAGTCATGGCCAAAAGTTTTGTCAGTGACATAAATTTTGTATTTTGCAAAGTTTACTGCTTCAGTATTTGTAGATTACTTTTCCATGTTTCTATAGTATACTGAAAATGATAAGCATATCATACGTTTTTTAAAGCTTTTACTGGCAAAAAAATATGAATCAATATTTACAGTGTTAACCCTTGTTTTTCATAACCTCTGCAATTTGTTCTGGCATGCTGGATATTAGCTTCTGGGGCAAATCCTGACTGATGGCGATCCATTCTTGCCTTATTAATTCTGAGAGTTAATCACAACTTGTAGGTTTCTGCTTGTCCACTCGCCTTTTGAGGACTGACCACAGGTTCTCTATGGGATTGAGATCCGGGGAGTTGCCTGGCCACCGATCCAAAATTTCAATGTAATGATCTTCGAGACATTTCTTTATCACTCTTGCTTTGTGACATGGTGCTTCATCATGCTGGAAAATGCTCAGATCTTCCATCACCAAATTGATCATGGATCATTGTCCTTGCAGGACGTTTTTGATACCATTCTTTATTCATGGCAGTGTTTTTGGGCAGAATTATGAGAGAGCCCACTCACCTGGTTGAAAAGCAACCCCACACATGGAGGGTCTCAGGATGCTAGACTGTTGGCACATCACGGGAATCATGGTAGCATTCACCTTTTCTTCTCCGTCGGAAGGGAGCTTCATCAGAGAAAATATCTTTGCACCAGTCTTCTGCTGTCCAATCCTTGTAATTCCTGCAGAATTTCAGTCTATCCTTGTAGTTCTTGATGATCCGGTCAAAGGTGCAATACTCTTTGTAACAATTTCCTTGCATGTGAGGCCATTTTGATGCAAAGTGATGATGGCTGCACGTGTTTCTTTGGATGTAACAACTGCTAACAAAAACCAAATTACTTCTTCCCTCCTTTTATAGCAATCAGTCTGCTCTTAGACGAATTAGTATGATAGTGATTAACCTGACTAGTACTCATTCACACTTTCACATGTGCTGCTGATCTGATTAGTCAATTCATGTTAGCTGGTAATTTTGTGTCTTGATCAAAACACAGTGCCTTCTTTTTTTTTTTTTTGTGAAAAGTTATTTTTTGGCCAATGAAGCTTTAAGCAATTATTTAAAATGCATCTGATTACTCTACACAATAATCTAGAAACAATATGAAAACGCCACATCAGCTTAAACAGCAAACGTCTGTCACTGCCAACACTTTCGGCCATGACTGTACATAATCCAGAATCCTCTACCAATCAGAGAAATGAAACAAGCAAATTAATAACCAAATGAGCTCTGTAGTCCCTGCCCACTCCCATTAATCACTGCGAATGAGGTCACTGACTCAGTCACTATATTTTGCATTATCTCATAACTTTTAAACGATTACCTTTTAAAACCCCTATGGGAAAACATGGTCACGCTTTAGTTTAGAGACAAATTTTCACTATTAACTAACTATTGACTAACTTTTGCCTCAATAAAATCCTGCTTATTAATAGTTAGTAAGGTGATTGTAAAATGTATGAATGGGGTAAGATTCAGAGATCTAAAATATAGTTATGCAGAAGGCGGCATTAATATGTGCTTTATAAGCACAAAAAAAAAGAAAAAAAAAGAAAACAAAAACGCAAATATGCAGACATGCTAATAAGCAACTAGGTAATAGTGAGAATTTGTCCCTGAAGTGTTACCAAAAATACTTTTCTGAACCAAACCCTACTGAAAACATGGGGAGGCACTGTTGCACGCTTTGCTTTTTGCATGCTAACCTAGAAGATTTTATTTGGAAATGCATTTGTTTTATGAAAATGTTGTATTTAGAATGTCTCACTTCATCTGTAATACCGTAGAAATATGCAGTAGTCACAGTAATACTGACTGATCTAACTATAGGCTCCACTTACCAGTCTAAATATGCTTCTGCATTTACTCTGAAGATCATGATATCATCGACCTCATAAATAAGCCCACTCAACCTCTCCTGCCCTCAGAGTCCCTCCAGAGCTGGATGTGGAAACTCATCCTCCAACAATCCCTGTCCTTAAATGAACTGCTCTATAGTAGGGTTCAACCGCTTCAATGTCTCTGCAGTTTGCACGTTCAACACTTTCTTCAGTAGTAATGACTGTTGAGATGACTCATATTTTTCCTCTCCACTTACAGACAGGTCTGATAGTGGCGTGTTACCAGGGCTACGTGGATGTGGTCATTGCACTCTCTCATTGTCCATATGTGGATGTGAACTGGCAGGATAATGAGGGGAATACTGCTCTCATGACTGCTGCACAAGCAGGTAAGGGAAATGAAGGCATAAACTTACAATCAACAACTCCCAGTAGATCCCTTGGGCCTTCATTTGGCTGTTCTATGTAACAAGAGCCAATATTTTATCCTTTATCATACTCAGGGTTAAAGTTGTGATGAATCAGAAGTAGCACCAAATCTTCTCTTCGGAATTGGGGCAAATAGCCAAGTGAAAAAGGTATTGTTTAAAAAGGACAAAAATTAGGATGAGATCTTGATTCAGATAGGCAGTGGCGGTTCTACATTGAAATACACCCTGGGCGAGACCCCTTTCGAGCATATGTATGAGGCCTGAAACCAATCTCGAAATATCCAATATGCATGCATTTTTTTTCCTGTTTACATGGTCATAAAACACATCCGATCTGTGTCACATAACGGTATGAGCAAAAAATCTGAATTGGGTCACATTAAACTGACAGTATAAACATAGCCAAAATGTTGCTTTGTGTAAGTGTCTGCCAAATTGTAAATGTATTCTATGTCCTTTTGAATTATAGGTCACAGTACGATTACCAATTACCTGCTGAACTACTTTCCCGGGCTTGACACTGAGCGCAGGAACTGCCATGGCTTCACTGCGATGATGAAAGCAGCCATGCAGGGTCGAGCCGAATGCGTACGCTCTCTCATGATGACAGGTACAGTATCTATCATCAGCTGAAAAATTCATATGGGTTCCTAATTTAATTCATGCCTACGTAATAATCCATTTTGTTCCTTCATGTGGGCATTAATTTTCCCTCATTGATGTTTTTTGTTATGCAGGAGGAGACATTGAAGCAAGGGACTTTGGCCGTAAGCTGACACCACAGGAATGGGCCCTGTTCACGGGCCGTTATGAGACCGCCAGACTGATGGCCCGACTGATGGAACAGCCATGTGCCGAACAGTTCTGTGACTCTTACCACATGGAGTGGCCTATGCTAAGCGAACTGGTAGCTCATTCAAAGCAGCCCAAATCCTGCTGGAGAAAGTTCTCTGAGTGCGTCTGTAACTTGTTTTCCATCAACATGAAGACTAACCCTGTGGACGAAGGCGCCATGGACTACACGGTGCGCATGACTACAGCGCTGGCCAGTCCATTCATAGCCACTGCCTGCCACACTGTGTGTCCGGGCAGCCCTCCGTGTGTGGGAAAACGTCGCCCTGCTGTCCAGGACATCATCCGTAAACAGCGTTTGGCTGAGCTGAAGAACCTGGGGCCTGAGCGCCTCAACAACTATAAGCGGCTCTTCCAGAACTCCAGGGTGCTGCTGGTGCCGAAGAAGCAGGAGCGGCGCGCCAGTCTGCAACCGCAGTTACTCCAAACTGTCGCGATGGCCTCCACCATGGCCCTGCGGAGAAGCAGCCTCCTGCCACTTCATATGATGCGCAGGAGCAGCGTGCGTCCTGGGATGGTGGTTCCTAAAGTCATGCTGTGCAAAGCACCTCCTTCCACATACACCCCGGAGCCGCCACCGTCCAGAACTTCAAAAGACTTATTGCACCTACAGATCCCTAAATGGAAGTACAAAGCTCTGAAGGAGGAGAAGAAAGCGGAACGCATGGATAGGTTAAGACTGCCAGTTGGGAGGAAAAAGTGATGTGGCTTTTGATGCCAAAGTGTTTTTAAGGATTTTTTTCTACTGTGAAGGCTTATTGTCAGTGTGAGAGTCATACACTACCCTTTTAGACTGCTATGTTCTATAAAATTTGGATTTTTACAATATTTGCTCTTACTGATACATTTAAGGCATAATGATTCTAATTCATAGTAACGGATAACAAATTTAATAGCTTTTCTGGTTCATTATCTTGAGGCAATTCATACTTGAAAGTTTAAGAATACTAATTTCTGTTTTTCATATTGCTCTCAAGACTGAATTTTAGAAAGGGAGTGTTATATAAAAAAGCTGCTAAAACATTAAACAGCATTGAAGGAATAGCCTACTATATTTGGTCTCGACATGTTCTCTTCTATTACCTCTATTTATCTCTTTGAAAGTTATTAATACAGTATTGAGTCTGCATTACAAAACATCAATTGTTTTGTTGACTTTCTAAGATATTCACACAGAAACTATTTCCTGTAAATGGATCAGTCATATGTAAAGAACTCGAATAAGAATTTGCAGAAACACTATTAGCGAAAAACAGTTATGAATGCGATAATAAAGTAAAAACAATGTAACAAAAATTACCTGTTTGTGTATCAGAAAACGGTTCTGTACAGCTTTAATAACTGGAATCCATGTGTTTGTGTCTTAAACAAATGTGGCGCGCATGCGCAAACGACGCTCTGATCCGACCAGTTTACTCGTGTCAAAGTGGGTGATGAATAAATAAGGTGTCATAAAGAAACGATTCAAATGTTTTGCTAAAAAGCTAACTCTACAAAGTCTGAGATACATTGTAGTCTAATATAGGTGAAGATTTGAAACACACCGCTCGTTGGGTAAATTAGACAAATACCAATCATAAAGATGTCAAATGATAGTACTGAAATCCAAAATAAAGCAATTTATTATAAGCAGTGCACCTGAACTAGCAATGCAGAGTGAAATGGGTAGTAAACTTCCAGTAGGGGTCAGTATACATCTATTCACTCCACTTGCGATAGGATTCATGTTCTCAAAACACACAATCCAGACATGTGGCCATTTCCGTTCTCAAAATGCATTTTTCAGTATCCGTATCTAATGACACGCTTACATTAGCAATAAAAATCAACATTCACATCACACCATCACCACATTTCTACGCATCAAGCTGAATCTATAGGGATTAATACTCTTGCATTAGCACTGATGAGATTGAATTTAATGGATGTGAAGGGCCTAGTGTTTCAGAGCTGCAGGCATGGCTTGTCGTTTAGCGCCTGTCACACTTTTTTACACTGCAGTCTGGTTCTCAGGACAAAGTGAGAAGCACATAGCCTGTCAATGTCAAAATATCTCTCTGTGGGGGAAATGTAATGAAACAGTCGTGATGAAATCCTAACAGGAGCTCGCAGCTTGCCTGCCTGGCCTCTGATAGCTATCTAGGAATTCAATCAAAAAAATACAATGAATTGAAAACTCACATCAGTAGAACATAACAAAAAACCTGTTAGTGTGTTAGTGCTGATGTCAGGAACACAATGAATGCAGCTGAGTAAATAGATACAAGATACATCAGTGCTGTTCAAGTGTTAACATCTTTTTTTTTTATATATATATGTGGGCATATAATGTGAATATATATATTTGTAACCAAATCTGGCATTGAAATGTGTACCAGTCTCAAAGAAAACCCCCCAAAAAGGAAGAAATGACTCAGACACAGGACAAAATAAATCACAAAATGGCGATTCTCCATTACTTTATATAGCAGTTGCAACCTGGCTTTAAAAAGGTTCACAATTCTCTCAAACACTTTGTCTAGCAACAGAAAAAAAAGTTTTACTTACATCTTCAATACAGGTTGTCTGATATGTCTACTTTTTCACAGATATTTTGCTTGTTCTCAGACGTTTACTATCGACGGTGCTGAAGATATGTGAGTTTGGGGATCATCCTGAATCCTTGCATCTGACAATTACCTCTAAGTGTAAAATGACATGAAGGGAAGACCAGGGCCTGCTTCATACCTTCCTGAAATCTGATAGACTTGATGCTTAAGGTTTGAAAATTACAAAAGTGATAGGGTATTGTCATTCTTTGTTCTTCGTTCAATCAATAGAGGAATGTTCACCCATCTTGTCCTGCAATAAGATGACCTGAGATAAGGTATAGGCAATTTAAAAAAGAAAAGAAAAATGAAAATCAAGGGGTGCATCTATACGCACAGCTCTCCTTCTAGAGGATAGGTTGTGTAGGAATCAAAGCTATTCATTTTAGGGGCATCCATTTAATTAAGGACATGAAACACATTCAAAACAGAGTAATAAAAGGTAGCAATATAGGCCAAAAGGTTTTCGAGCATCATTTTAGCACCTTTTCAAGTCAATATTAGAAGCTTTATCACACCAGCCCTCAACGAGCCCTGGTCTCGCCTGTTTTACACAGCAAACAACATGACAATAGGAGGTCAACATCTGGATTAGAAATTAAGGTAACAAAACCCTATGCTTTTTTTTTAACTAGCATTTTTTTTTCTTGCAATGTTTCTGCGTTAGGTGACATCCACATCTGCACATAAAAAGTATATATATTTTGTATTTATATAATATATATCCATACTCTATTGACAGATCTGTCTACGATGAGCTTAAGAACCACTGATCTTCTGGAAGAAAAAAGCTGATTTTGCAAATGTCTATTTTACAACACAGCGTCAAATAATTGTCCATCTTTGGAGGGGAAATAGCTGTCAAAGACTGTGTCCCTCCTTTTCTCATTAAAGTGTGAATGCTGCTGAAACACAATGTAAAAAAAAAAAAAAGCATTTACAAATGGGCATTGACAGAACCAGTGACTTGTCGTTAAAAGTAATTTCAAAAGCAGCTCTACAGCACCCCTTGGGTCAGGGATTATCACATTTGGCACATAACTAAGCACAAATCACTCAATGGCTTGTGGAATGACCAGTCTTCATATTAGTTCAGTTGGGGGGAAAAAATAGAAAAGAACACCTGACAAATAGGCCTGAAAATGTTCTGTATTGGTGGTAAACTCTGTCCAGGCAGTGATGCTCTGTCGTCAGTTAAAAGTAGTTTCCTCACATAGAAAAATTGGGGAGAAAACACAGAGCAAACAACACTTCTGAATATGCTTTCTGTTGCATTTCTTACCCATTGAACAGGATGCTGGAGTTCAGTGAGTGTATTTTCCACTCTTTTCAAATACAGGAAAATAAAATGATATATTGAGCCACATGGGAGGACACAGTAGTCTCTGCGTAATATACACAATGCACCTTGTATCTACATCTGTAATATACAACAAGTACTTTACACCAGACTTAAGAAGTTAAAAAGGAGGTACAAAAACAAGCAAATAATAAAAAGAAATCAAAAAAGCTAGAAAGGCTAAGAGTGTAACGGAACACTCCATAAAAAGCATGGTTTAACATAAAAAAATGTCAAAAAAGTGTGAAAACTACTTTCTTAGCTTGTGTCAAATGCCGTTTTCTTGTGCTTCACGTAAATGTCCCATCTCCGTGCAACATATCTTCCGCTTTCTCATTTACATGTCGATTCCCTCCACCGCTTCGCAAAACACCAAAGTTCAAGTGGTCCTTTCTTTAAAACGCATGAGCTTCCTTCCTAAATCTTCTCTCTTCAAGCACTTTCCTAACCTCACTCATTGGCCGAGTGGCAGCCCACTGTGGTGCGAGCAGTGAATCGAACTGAAGGTTTACGTGTGTGAGATGTCTACTAGTGTTCATGCACATGCTGGGCTGGTCTCTGTGTAATGGTGTCCGTAGGCCAGCCTCCAGCCTGTCTCTGTGCCTCTACACCCAGGAGTCCGGCGAGGCAGGGTAGTGGCTCGTCTCGTAGTTGAGTTCACTGTACGGGCGGGATGCCGAATAAAAGTCCACGTAATTCCCCGTGGACTTCAGTCCCAGGTGCATGGTGCCATCAGCGGCGGGTGGGGGGCATTTATGCGCTTGGTCCTCGTAGTACGGCTCCTCGAAGTTGGCTCCTGGAGGAGTCTGGAAGGGAGGGTAGGTCTCTGGAGGGTTGCCTTGAGCCGAGACCTGACGGAAACAAAGAAAGCGTGCTTTTGGAAGTGACATAAATGTGTTATGTGGTAGTTCAGAAACTATAGGAATCTAATTTACAATTCAAATCAAGCGCTTTTCATGTAATAAAATTAAAAGGCAATGGATGTATGTTATATAAAAGGTACTTCATCTAAACCAGTGTTTTCCAACATTTTTCGCTTTGGTACCAAAAAAATTAAAAATCTCAAGTACTTCACCCACACCAAACCAGAAATGTGTCCTTTTGAACTAATACCATACTGGATTATTTTGTACTATGATTAATTGAATTCACTATTTTAATATAACATCTACTTGGTTTAAAAATTATACTTAATAAATAGCAAATATATACTTCTACAAGCTTCATCCAGAAAGGAACTGAGATTAATTGGCTTAATTGTCATTTTGTATTTGTTTAACTCATGATAACCTTGCATTTTAAACTAAAAAGCAAAAAACAAAGCATTCTTTGTATTCTTTATAACAACTGACAATCAAAATACAATAAGTTATAAAAATATAAATAATATTAAACAAAAAAGTTAAAAAATAAAAAGTTAAAAAGAAAAAAAATATAATAATAATATACATATATATTTTATTTTAGTATTATTATATAAATATTATAATAATTATATCAGTTGCCTTAAAAAAAAAACATTTAATAAATGTAAAAAAATGTCCCCCTTTATTGACACATGAAAATGTCAAGATAAGATACACGTTAGAATTCTGTGTGATGTCGTGAGCTCACCTGGTTATGTTTGATGTCATCACCAGGAGACATGTAAGCACCTCTGAACAGTGTAGATGTTCCACTGGAGATTTGAGCTGCAGAGACAGTGAATTATAAAGAGTCTCAGAGGACTGGCAGGTGCTTTGACGTTTTCTATTGCTACAGAAAAAGTTGACATGAAACAGGTGTGCAGGTAAATGAATTACAGTTCGTGACTTTTGTTGAGACGCAAAGCTGAGATATCAGAAACTTTTCCGTGGAATAACTGATACACTGTTACTTTCACTAATCACAGCTCTCGTGTAATTGGCTGGTTTGTCTGTCAGTCATATATGGAAGCTTTAACCTTCCTCTGCGGCCTCACCTGCCATGGCGTCTTTTCTGGAGGTGTGCTCGCCCTTGTTTCCATGGTAACCAGAATTGGTTCCAGTTGACTCATACTCCGTCTTCCTCTCCTTCAAGCTCATCATTTCTCGAGGGGAGGTGGGGGCACTTGCTAAAAAACACAGCAAGTCAAACAATAATGAGTGAGAGGGGAAAAACAGCCTGTTTGTTTAGGCCAAAGTATTACATTTGAAAGCACAATAAGATCTCATTCCATCAAGGGATCTTTTATTTTACATAAAAAACTCATTTACTGTAATGAAGCAATTCTCTTGTTGCCTTTTGAGACAAACAAGCATCATTGCTCTCCTCCTAATTGCTAAACGGAATTGGTCAGGTAATTGATTGGTTTTGTCTGGGCCTCTTACTTGTTCCTTCAGCAATCATTTATTTCACCTTTCTTGTCAGCTTTGTGTTTTCTTGGCAAAGCTTTGGTTTAGTTTAAATAAAGCTGTCTGTCAGAAAGTGAGATCCAAGTATTTCTACAAGGTGACACCTTTATAAAGTATTAACCAAATATTATATTAACAGATTACTGCATAGTCCATGCACAATTTAATTTAAAAACATTAAAGTTTAACAAAATTATATTATATTTTATATCATAAATATATAAATTCGTTGGAGAGGAAATTTGACAACAAAATATAACATAACTGTTGTAATTTTAGTAAAACTGCAATAATGTATTACCCATAAATACTGAAATGGATTTGAATTATCTCACACTCTGTTCAGATTATCATAATTAAAACAAATATTAGTATTATTTAGTATTATTTTATAATTTTTTTTGTATTTTATGATTCATTTTCATATAGTTTCGAATAAGGGCAAGAGTAAAACAATAACATTTATATGTAGAAGGCTACTGAAAAGTATCAAAATATAATAATAATAAAGTTGACAGAGTTTTAATGTGACCTTCATATAACGAAAAGCAAAATGAAATCTGTTCATGAAACCTCTGGGACATAAACGTGAAGTTTACAGAGTTGATGAAACACAATAATGTCCTCAGTAATTCAAGAAAAGATTATTTTACAACAAAGTACTTCATTATACCAGAAAGAGATACTTAACTCGTCATCATTTCATTATTTTGGTGTTAATGAATCAGCTCTTAATGAAAGATATTGTGTTTTTACTATTTTTAAGCCTGACTTTGTTGGCTGGTTGGCTTTGTCTATGCTAGATGGCCATCTTAATTGCAAATGTAGAAATTTGTATTTCCCCGAGAAAATTGCAAATTGCACAATTTAAAAGGTGTGAGATTCTCATTTGGGATAGTTCCCCGCCACCTTCTCCCGAGCAGCAGGTAGATTAAATATGCCATCTCTTTGTTTGTCCCATGATAGGTGAGGACATTATGAGCATTTAATATTCAGGTTGCCTCTAGACTACATTCGAAGAAACATAATGAGAATTCTGAATAAAGATTTACTACAGACTGGAGATGATGTGGCACTATTAATGAAGGCATAAGATGAGTTCAAAAGCACAACTGACTAAAATAAACTTTGTCTGTTGTCTAGTTGTGTTTCAGATATCAGTGCCTGCAAAACAAAGCGTGTTAATTAAGCAGAACAGACTCTTCTGTAGCGCTGTGTAATTACGATAGGCATTGCACCCTGACTGACAGTACTGTACTGTATTCTCCGACCCGCCGTCAGTTTGAAATTGACAAATATCAGGATGTTGACAGCTTTGTTCCCTCTATGATCACATAACAGCATAAGCCACACTCTTCTTATCTCCATTAATGTACTATTTTGGGATTAGTCATTATGAATGACAAATTCTCCCAAAACTGACTAGTTGATAAATGAGGTCAGCTTGTTTTAGATGCTTTAATTATTGCACTCTCTGACAAAAGTCTGACTACTTGATTTTGAAAACAAGTACTTTTCAAGTCCTTTTTTTATTCTTGCAATCTACTGCTGACAATGAGATAAAGATGTGGATGGTAGAGTGCAAATATGATATCAGTGATATCGCTTGATGTCCATACAGACTCTCACCTGATCGATTATTGGGTGAGGTCCGCACAGGAGAGATAGATGGAGTGCGAGAGGAGGAATACGGTCGTTGTCTGTCTCTCTCAATTGTAGATGAAGAGCCAATGAAGTGATACTGAGAATAGCCGTCCTGCCATAAAAATAAGAGGGGCATGATCATCTGTTCATCCTGAATCTCCACTCATTAAAACCTTTTGGTTATAAAACAAAACAGATTTTCATGCATTTGAAACTGAATTCCTTTAAAAAACTTGGATCAGATAAACCAAAGGGTCAGGATGGCCACTTAGCACCTGCTGGTAGATACTGTAGCTGCACCACTTGGCAGCAAAAAGCCTCTAACTGCATTGATGCCCATTTCAAAGTATATAGCTGCAAATGTAATAGATGCGAGAACAGCAAGGTCTTCTGAATGTATTACCTTTTTATAGAGGCTTCGCAAATCTCTGTACTGCCACATGCTGTTGAGGACTTGAGACGCCGCCTTCACCACCTTCGGTGTGTGTCTGTAGGGAAACATAAAAGAGGAAATGAATACAACTCATAGCTCTATCTGCAATTATGTAAGCAGTTTGAGTGAATTTTCAGTTTCTAATCCATTTCTGGGCTGTTAATATAATGGATCGCTTCATATTTTTTGCAAAGAGTGCAAACTAAATAAAACCCTGTGGTACAATACTGAAACTTTATAGAAAGTACTTTCTCAGCTATATAAACAACGTGTTGGGAGATGTGGAATAAAAATTAATTTTAGTTCAGCTCAATTTGTTCACAGATTTCTCTAATGGTGATAAATTCTAACAGAAGATAAGCTCTAACGGGAACCATAAATATCATAACATCTACAGTAAATGCTGTGGCAATGAGTTTTCTACTACTCTAGCATTCAAAAGTTCCAAAATGTCTTTTAAGCTTCACCATGGCTGCATTTATTTGATCAAAAAATACAGTAAACTATAATATTGTGAAGTATTACTATCATTTTAAATAACTGTTTTCTATTTTAATATATTGTCATTTATTCCTGTGGTGGCAGAGCGGAATCTTATGCGTCACATGATCTCTCATAAATCATTCTAATATTTCTGGGGAAACCATATTACATGTTTTCAGGATTCTTTGACGAACAGACAGTTCAAAAGAAATCTTCTGTAACATGTAAATGACTTTACTTTCCGTTTTTAACACTTTAACGCTTTAAAAAAGTATTAATTTCTTAAAAAAATATATCTTGCAACTTACTACCTAAACAGCAGTGTGTCAACCAAAAAATAACCATTATCAAACGAGTTTTTCCTTTTCATAATACAGTACAGGAGAGGTAATGAATGGAAGATCCAGCATGTCCTCTTCCTTTACAAACTACTTTCCTTTCCATTTAAATATGCCTAATTCTACGGGACATAACAGAGTTAAAATGGGGTTTTGTCTACACACTCTAATCGGTTGTGATCATGTTACAGAATAATAAGATACTAACTTGTCTCCTTTGCTGCGGGCAATGCCGATGAGTTTCTCAATGCCGCCGGCGTCACGAAGAGCCTTGGTGTTCTCCATGTTCTTGGTGATGACTTCATGCAGAGCGCAGCAGATCGCCGTGATGGTGTCATCGGACATGCTCTTGCTGGCACCCCCGGTGCCAGTACTGTTGTTATTGTTGCCCCCTGGTAGACGGTGGACCAGATCCCTCATGGCATACTTGCCTATGGGTTGCGTGAATGAGATGAACGAAAAAGAAAAGTCAGAGAGGAGGGGTGACAAGCTTTTCAGAGATTTGGATTCGGATTGTACTGTTGGCATGCAGAGCTCTTTAAAGGCACTGAACCTCAAGGCCGCGACTGAAAATGCCAAAGCGTCCGATACACCCACATCACTACCCAGCAGCTCTATTACACTTAACGTGACCGCAAAAGAGCCATTCCCACCAGGGAGCTAATTCTATCTGCAACGATCCGTGCTACAAAACCGGTATGCATTGAAGTTACATGAAAGAAAGGTTCCCATGAGCACTTGAAGCCTTGCCCGATTCATCGCTGATTTTCTTAAATAATAAAGGACATTTGAACAGCTCTATCTGAAATGAGCCTGCAGCATCAGTATTCCAATGGTGCTGCTGTCTCGAAATTCGTGCCGTTCCTTTTGCCCTATATTCCAAAAGAAATTCACAGGCCTTCGAACTCACACAGGGCCAAGACCAGACTGAAAGAGTGCGAGCGGTTGCCAGGGAGACAAGGGGGCCCATCAGAATACACAAACTATTAAAGAGATCAATAGTCTGTTAGAGTCGTGAGCAGCCTTTCAAACAATGGCACCTCGCCTCACTGCAATACCTGACTCGAAATGCTACACAGATGCCATCGCTGATACACACATCACAAATACACACACTCACACACAAAAGGAAACAGATTTTGAAAGGCCTCCGGTTTACAAGTAATTTAAAGGTACACGTACCTCTGCGGCATTCGGCTCTGCTGGAGTCAAAGAGAAAATGTTAACTTGAGGCAAACACACTTCCGTGTCCCAAACCTACCTATGAGCTCCTTGTTTCTGACATCAAGGGCCATGTTTCGGAGAGCAGTGGCCACGGCGCAAACCACCCGGTCATTGTCTATTCTCAGCAACTCCACCAGAATGGGCAGTCCTTTCTCTTTCCGAACTGCCGCACGGATGTACACCGACCACTACAGGCACATGAAACAGACAAAAGGGTGCCGCAAAACGATTATCATCACATCAGCTGAACAGAAACGGGCACTGGAATGAGGTTTTGGTGTCAACATTGCATGAAATGTGAATTTAGTTCGTTGCAGTGCTGTTTGTTTCACTTTTCTGAGGAGAAAATGACAACAGAAGATTTTTTGAAGTGCAAAATTGCAAAATTTGACAGAATATCCAAGTCACTGTTTACACTTTCAAGACTTTGAGTGAGAATTCAGCTCTCTACATTGTATCCATTTGAAGATGCGAGTTTGAAGCCACCAGCTATCTTACACTGGTTGTGCTCACTTGAAAGAGACTGTGTTCTCAATATAAAGTTCACTATGTTCTCCAAGTTTGTGTTAAGACATATGTTTGCTGTTTGTAGAACTCCATGACCTTGGCAGACAAAACTGAGGTATGAATGTGTTTTAGTGTCAGTCATAAGGGTGATGGGTGCCAGAGCCAGATTGTTTGGTTTGTGGCTCTTTGGGTGCAGGGTTACTCACAGGTTTTAAGTTGGGGCCTACCTTCCAGCTACCCGCTGCCAGGTTCTGTAGAGCCCCAGCCGCTCCCTCCAGTGTGTCCGGGTTCGAGCACTCAGACAGTAGAGTGAGGTATGGTTTTACTATGGACGGGTGCCACAGCATCTGCAGTCCCTTCGGAGGGTCACTAGAGTCTGGGAAAGGCCCGACACCATCCCACTGAAAGCAGAGAAAGATTGAGTGTTATTACAGTGTTACTATCAAGAAAAAGAGTCATATATGGATACATTCCACAAGGTTACAAAACAGGGCCTGAAACAAAACAGAATAGACAAAGAAAGGAGGTGCTCAACCTTTATTAAATATAGATCAACAGCCTTGATTTAGTTAATTTTTTATAAATTTTCTTTGTGGCTTTGAAACCTTGTTAGCAATATATGTGATCCTTAACCCTGATTTCTGTGATTTCTTTCTAGCAATAAAACAATACGTAAAAACAATAACCAAAGTAGCACAGACAAAATATATAAAAAGGAAATAATCACCAAAAATAGGAAACAGTGTTTCTAGAAGTTTACAGCAGCCATTACTTCAGTCCTCAGTGTCACATGATCCTTCAAAAGTCATTCTAATATGCTGATTTGGTGCTCAAAAACATTTCATTTTCACTGTTGAAAACAGTTGTTTTGCCTAAAATGACTGATGAATAGTTCAAAAGAACAGCAGTTATTTAAAATAGAAATCTTTTGTGACATAAATGTCTCAACTGTCACTTTTGATCAATTTAATCGTTGCCAAATACATTTCTTTTGGGGAAAAAAATGGTTCTTGTTCATGGTTTTTACAACAATGAACTAAATTTCAGCAAAAATGATAACACTGTTGTTTAATTTATAATACAGACACTGTCTGTGGCTTAAATTACTAGATACGGTGGAGATGGGACAGGCCAAAAATCATAATTTAACAAGGACGGAGGGGGTTTTACAACAAAAAACATGGGATTTGTGCCAAAGTGTAATGGGACACCAAATTGTACCCTATTCATGGAAAGTGCCAGATGCTATTTTATTTTTGGCCATTTTTTAAATAAGCACAGTACAGAGCCATCAGGAAATGATGTGAGAAGAGGGGGAAACAGGACTAAGCGATGTCATGAGCCAGACTAGAACTCATATTGCCTGCTAGAGCACAACAACCCAATGTGGCTCTTGCACTGATTATCATACCATAGTACGGGATGATTAATCATATACAGTAGTATTTACATGGCACTCCAAGATAATATGAAGAATCCCATAGTATTTATTGGAAATAACATGGTACTTTTTTGCTGCGTATTGAAATATTTGAAGATAAAGCTCCCTGGTTGTTTAGGATACAGGATAATTAAATAGACAGGACAAACTCAACAGTCGCACAACCAGATGTGCATTTGCATCGTTGTTAAAGGAACAGATGACTCACAGACAATTTAGTTATTTAAAAGCCACAATGCAAAGTAATGCCACCTTTTACCTCGCTATTCATGCCATGCAAATGCTAAACAAACACTCCCGATGCCCTTATCTTCATCTGTTTTCAGAAACTAAATGAAATCAGCCTGGAAAATACGTAATTATTCACTGGAGGAGGACGAGTGTCGACGCAGGCGACCCGCACCCGAATGCTGCTAAGTGATGCTAATTGCCAGCAGCTGCAGGGATAAAAACCCCCAGCCCACCTGATCGTGGCTCTTCTTTTTCTTTTTCTTCTTGCCCCAGCAGCCGGAGCTCTCCGCATCCTTCCCGCTGGCATCGGTGCACAGAACCCCGTCCAGCTCCTCCGAACCCATCTGCTGCCCCTGAGACGTCTCTGCCGCCAACCTGTAGGACAGGTTCCGCAGGATGCACACGCAGTTCTCGATGGTCTAGAAGGGGGCGCGTTTGATGCGCAAAGATTGGAGGGAAAACAAGTTGTCAGATTACAAAAGTCGCAAAACATGGAAACACACCGTAACACACCTCCAGTTTGGCTTTATTTGACACAGCAAATATCTAAATGTCTTTTTGTATTTGCGAGACAATCTGTCCTCTTTGGGAAGGCTATGCATTATTGTGCTCTGAACTCTTAATAGTCTCTTGTTAGATTAGTCCTCTGGACGGACTCCAGTGGAGAGCTGGAGAACTAATCCTATTGTGATGAGCAGTGAGGCAGGAAAAACAAAGAGGACGACTTTGATCTTGTAAATGCTTTCAGAGGGATTAAAGTGTGACGCTCTTTTTTCCCCCCTCATTCAAACTTGTTCTCACAAAGTATTATGCCAGTAACAGAGACCTCTAGAAAATCAAACAAAAATTAAATATAGAGAGGTGTGACTTTATCTGCATAATTACCATAAAGCTTGCTTAAAAGCGACCGCAGTTATTGTTGTTTTTTTGCAACATTGTTGGTGGTAAAGCAATTAGAGGAGTCAAAAAAAGAACCTTAACTGTCTGTCTAATAAAACGTCTATGTCCCTGCTTGAAAGATTAAATACTGGACCAGCTTAGAAGCATCCAAAATGGTTTTATCTAGATTTAGATGAGAAATGCTAGGGATTTCTTCTGTTGAACACAAATGAACATAATTTGAAGAATGCTGGTAACCACACGGTTGACTATGGAAGTCAATGCCTCCAACATTGTAATAATAAAATATTATTTTATTTTGTGTTCAGCTGAAAACAGCTATTTCTGCATGTAAACCTGCTTCACCAGTGAAGCTCAAATCAGCATGAAATACCCACTGATCAATGTGTACTGTTTAGAAATCAACTGTAGTTTGTTTTAATTTATTAAGTTCAAATCATTTTGGTTTAATAATATTGAACTGTTGTAATGAAACTGACGCACCGGTGATGGAGTAACAATTTCTTGCTGTTATTTAATCGGTTTGATATTGAATTAATGTCAGATTATTGCTGTAAATAACAAACAGCATCTGAAGGCTAGTTCACTATTTTCGCATCCCATTGTTTCACTTCATTCGATCACAACTTCCCTCTTATGTCATGCTCCTCCGGAGTACCAGAGCACATTCACATGTGCACTCTTCAAAAACAGCACATTCTTTCTCAAACTAAAAGATGTACTACCTGTTAGCTTGCTTAGTTCTCTCAAGAGCATGATGAATTTAAGCCATAAAAACAAGAAACTCTGCTTCTAACCGCAGACAGTTTCAGCCACACAACTACAGTGTATAATGAAGAGTGCAAATGTTTATTGGAACTATGGTTTTGGGAAACACTGAATCACTGAACTATGTTGGCAAGTTGTGTCCATAGTTGGCTAACAATGCACACAAGATCATGAGTGATTTTTAGTGTTATGTGCAGTATTCATCAGACTGTGAGTGAACGGACTGTGGGTGGGTGGTTTGTGGGCGTGCGGTCTGAGACTAATCTGGTCTAGACTGGTTTTTTTTGCCCATTTTGCATTGTGTGTTCACTCTCGTCTAACATTTAGCAGTGGAGAAGTGCTCCAAATGGTTGGGGAGTAAAACCTGCACAACTAAACCTGCTAGAAATCTCCCAAGTGCTCTGCTGAATGCATATACTTTGGTACAAAAGGCAGAGGAGGGAAATGTCAAACCTTGCTGTCGATCTCACTGGTGCCCAGGGCTGTCTGGATGACGTAGAGCAGCGCATCAGTCAGTCCCTCACACTCTCTCATCCTGCGGCGGGCCTCTTCTCCGGCTGAGCTCACATTCCTGTAGAGAACACATTCACACACAATGTCACGCATGTTTTATTATTGACTCGATTGATTATGTTTTGGCAGTTCTGAGCTTCTAAATCAATACTCAACCAACCAAAGGGCAGATGGTCTTCAACATCAATAAGCTTTTCATGGAAATGTGTAGTAACTCACTTTCCCCCCAAGTTCTTTTCAAACAGAGCAATGTTTGGACAGCAGATTTTTATACTTTTTTTAAAGAAGTTTTAACGTAGAAAAATTCCAAACATCAGCTTTATGAATCACCAGCACCATGCCTCAAAGCAACAAGCTTAGCATCCCAAGAGCTGGAGCCTCGGGAGACCTGAATCGGGAAGTCTGATCTGAGCAGGGCCTTATTCGAAGGTGCCTGTGAGAAATCAAAGACCGCATCCTGTCGTCTCTCTCTCTCGCACTCTCCAAGAAGCTTCTAAGAGACCTGTGTGTCTCAGGCAGCTGCAGGTGGTGTGGCAACTGTGTCCAACCATTAAATATTCAATCAGACTTCTAGTTCCTCAGCCATCCATGAAGAGGATTAATTATCACGCTGGGCGTAGGGAGCTTAGTCCAGCCATCCAAGAGTGACTCAGCACTTTCTACAATCCTGCTGCTTCAAACCTGAAAGCTGATGCGCAGGAGGAGAGAGGATGGTATATGCATGTGGTATGTGCTATAAATGTAAAGTTCTGTTAATATCAAAATAAGTTTTAAAGCAGTACCTGAGCTCTGAAGTACCTGCAGATTTTTTGATGTTTTGATTGAGCTTGTAATAGCTCCAAAATACACTTTTCCATCTAGTCAGCAAAAACTAGAAACTGGAAAATATGATTTTAAAATTAACAATATCAAAGCATTACAATGAAAAGCCTAAACATGTGCAAATAATGTGATCATCACTTTTGCATGATGCATCAACATTCGTCACAGAAATAAAAATTACAAAGCCACAAGATACAGCGGTCAAATGTATTAGAGAGGCTTTTTAGACAGCACATAGTGGACAACCCAGATACATAAACATCTGACACTATGCAAAAGGTTCTCCTATGCCTGTGTCCTGCCAAATCCAACCTCATTCAAACCATTGGACTCTAAAGTATAGCTGTTTTAATGCCTCATCAAAAAGTTGGTCAAGTTATGGCCATATTTTGTTTTGGTTAATCAAAAGTTTATTTTGCTGTGTAGAATATGTGCAAGTTAACAATTTAACATTAAGATAAAATAATCGAGTCATACTCTTAGATTTGAAATGTTTAGATCTGCGATACATAAATGTTATTATACAACATTTTTATATTTTTGACAAATTTTAGGACAAAATTTTAATAAACATATTGAAATGTATAAAAAATATTATAATAATATTATCATTCTTTTCCCCCCTGAATTACATCTTCCACTATTTTATTGAGTACCCAAGAACGTATGGGACATAACGTTACCATTATATATATATCATTCCGTTTCTGTAAAGCACGCGCATTTTGATATATAATTTATTCATGGGATGGGAAAGATGTTTTTTCAGTAGCCATTTACTCCAGTCTTCAGTATCACATGATCCCTCAGAAAGCATTCTAAAGTTGATTTGATGCTCAAGAAACATTTCTAATTATTATTGATGTTCAAAACAATTGTGCTGACTTACTATTTTTGCAAAAAACATGATTGTTTTCATTTAAGATTCTTTGATTAATATTAATTTCAAAAGAACAGCATTTATTTAAAATGGAATTTTTTTGTAGCAATATAAATGTCTTTACTGTCACTTTCAGTGAAGACATCAGTTTAATGCATCCTTGCCTTCGTATTAATTTCTTTAATATATGATAATGAATGGAGTAGCTAAAGGAACAGGCAACATAATTGCTTTGGAGTCCAAAGGAGATTTTTGCAAGAGGAAGGCTTTGGCATGCCACCAGATCCACAATCACAGTGCCTAACACTATTCCAGAGCTACAGAATTCTATTGTTGAATCCCACCAATACTGGGCAGAATATAATCCTACTAAAGTGGCAGAATGAGCTCTATCACAAAATGGTTTTATGCACGAATTCTTATACTGGCCAAATTTATCTACTGCAATTGAATCTATTTATTCAAATCAATTAACTTAAGTTATCAGTGAAGGGCTCCTGGAAAAGCCTCCGAGACCCCAATATACGCTGACATTTCTGAAGGCAAACAAATTCATCATATCATGTCGCTTTGAAAGACAGAAACGCTCAGGCATTAACATAATATTTGCATAATTCTTACTTGAATAATCACCTAATAAAACATTGATTGCTTCTAGGTGAAAATTAAGCCTCTTAAGAGCAACAACAGGTCCTTCAAAGTGATGCTTTGCCTATACATAAATATGAATGAACAATGAAAGGCAATAGATGTTGAATTAAAACTTGGATTGACATTAATTAGGAACTGTACCTGAGGCACCCGGTAGCATTGCGGAGCACCTGTGAGGAATGCAGGTGCAGCTTGCGGTCGTCCTGGAGGGGCAAGGTGTCCCAGCCCGAGTGAGGAATAATGACTGTGTTGGTCAGCACTGCCAGAGCGTCCTGAATTATGGGCATCTTCAGAGCATCGCACGAGGACAAGTTCCACAGCACACCTGTACACAAGAACATCAGCTATGAACCTAAAAATGTCTGATCCAGTGGAGAATACACACCCTCTATTTATAGATTACAATTTCTCTTCTTAACCTTGAGTTTTTGTTGTGCAGAAAAAGATATCATTAAAAACACTGATTACGGCAGGCTACAAACATTCTTTTGAATATTGCATGAGGTCTTGGTCAAGAGCCCTCAAATGAAACACTTTCAAAAGTTTCACTAGTGTGTCCTCATCAGCTCTTAGTATGAACGTTTGAGGGTGTGATCCAAGCCACATCGCAATCAAGAATGAACTGTGGACTGCTAGAAAGTAGCATGCCGCTGAACTGTAGCTCATTTAGCATATTATTAAAAGTAGTACGTTATAAATATTTCATATCTTTCATGAGACCCCTACAGCTCTGATGCAGTGAACAAGGGAGCGTTTTTGCATGTTCCTCCTCCCTGCTGCTAGCAGAGTATAAAGCTCAAGCTAATTGCATGTTATCTTGTTTGTTAAATATCACAGACTTACAGTCCTAAACAGTATGATGCATCCCATATTATACAGTAGTATGATTACAGCAGTATGTCAAAAGTAGAATATAAATATATATATATATATATATATTTTTTTTTTTTTTATAAATTATTTTTTCATTCAGCAATAATGGATTAAATGTACCCCTCCCCCATATATAAATATATACATATAGACTTTTATAATGTATATTTGAAATGTATAATGACTTTTACATGATTATAAATATGTAAAAACATTTTAAATAATTGCTGCTCTTTTGAACTTACAATTTAATATTACATTTCTTACTGTATTTTGATCAAACAAGAGACTTTCAAAAACATCAAAAACTGACCCTAAATTTTTGGTAGTGCATGTTTGTTCTAAAATGTTCACTCCTGTGTTATAACAAAAAGCTTCCCAAAATGCTAAAAATAGTATCACAAATGGCAGAGTACATCCATATTTAATTTTTTGTTTTTCAAAAAGAGGAGTTTGTTTTCAGTTCAATTTGTCCAGAAAAACAAGTTTGAAGCTGCCACAGTACTCACACATTTATCTAGACGCTAGAACACAAGCAAGCTCAAAACGTATCAAATGCTACTCATTACTGTATAAAAGGTGATGATAGTGCAAATGTATCTGTTGTTGTTGTTACATATTCAAAAGTATATACTATAGTGATAGTATATTGTATATACAACAGTGAAGGGCATACTTTTATTACATAGTAGAAGCATACAAATAGAAAAACAGTCTATGAATGCTTGACTGTCATTTGTTTGGTACCTCCACTGAAGCGAGTTTGCCATGTGGCATCACCCACAACGTTCATGTGGGACACTATAATCACCTTTTTATGAGTCGGTAATGCTAAGAAACATCTTCCTTACAAATGTTTCTCAATTCAGCTCATAGGCTATTTTTTGGACGTCATGAAGGACCTCACTAAAGAAATGATGTGCTAAATCCAAGGGCTCTAGGTTTGACTGGTTACCATTTGCCTGTTAGCCCCTACTGTTAGATGCTATAACTACACCATCTGGTTCTAAAAAGCACCTTTCATCAATGACAGCCATTTAGAATTGGCAATGCATAACCAAGCAGCATATATATTACTAACTTTTTTCATTACATTTAATTTCATGGACTCACTGCAGTGTATGGGGAGCACTTTTGTAGGTCCTTCCTCTGTGCTGCTAACAGGGTGTACAGCTCTGTGCTCCAGCCAATTTAATCTCATCTTATCCTATACAATCTTGTTTGTTAAACATCAAAGACTTCCTGTTTTTATGCAACCACCTGCAGAATGAAGAGTTCTGAGCTCAAATTCAGGCCCCAGCAGGCAAAACAGGCCGTTTCTGGCTTCAGCAATCAGCCAGCGACTGGGGTCTGCGGAGATGTTGCATGAGGAGGGTTTATTATGGACTGATGAGAGGACACTTTGTCTCCTAATTTAAACAACTCTCTAATTTACTTGTTAATTGTCTTTGAAAAAGCATAAATGGCTTCTCGCCTCTTTCCAAATGTTGCAGCTAAAGTGAGTACAAGCACAGAGATATGTAGCTGTAATAAGCACATGTCACTCAGCTTCACTATTTTTTATTTGAAAATTTTTCAATGTTTCTCTACGGAGCCCCGCACATGACATACAAGAAAAAATAAATAAATTGTGTGCACGATTTACTAATTAGTTCCCTCAATGTACTAAAAAAAATTAGCAAATCGTGGGAACGAATTAGTAAATCGTGCTCACAATTTATAAATCGAGTGAACGCAATAGTAATTCAAGAGAACGCAATAGTAATTATGTTCACGTTAAAGTACATTGAGGGAACGAATTAGTAAATCGTGCACACGATTTAGCCTAATATTTTTTTCCTGCATGTCATGTGAAGGGCTCCGTATTTCTCTGAGCTCTGGATTCAGGAAGAATTTTTCAATTGATGGACATTTTGTTTGCTCGCTAGGCTGAAACACAAGGGAGCTGCGGCGTTCTATTGAAGTGTCTCCCAACAATTCAGCATCTGACATTTATGAAATGCTTTAAAAAAGCAAATTGCTGCCTAATTTTTCCAACATCTCTCAGGAATCGTCTCAGTACCACAAATATTTCTATAGGATTGAGTCTTTGTCTTCTGTCAAAGCATCAAGACTCATTATACAAAAGTCCCTAAAGAGGCTACACCAAGCACTGGTATTATCCTTAATTATTATAGCCCTAAACAATTAGAAAATCATTAACGAATCATTTAATGGGTAGTGGGGTCTACGATAACAAGCTGATGATTCTAGGAGAACTGATTAACAAATTGAGCCCAATTATATAGAAGCCAGAGACAGTGACAGAAAGGTCACATACAATGTATTTGTATGCTGAACTTGGTGAGAGGGGAAATGAAGATACCACACATTCAAAGATGGGAGGCAGATACTGTGTCCTAATCAGTCGTGACATGGTTTGTTCACTTTTTTTCTTTTAATTTCTACTGTCAAATCTCACTGGTTCAACATCCCTTTCCATATAACTACATACTATAATTGAAGTGGAAATATCGTAATAATAAGGTATGAGCATATGAATAGCCAAGCAAAGTCATATTTACAAGTGGGAATCTTTGAATTCTAAATGAATGAGCGTTATGTATGTAAACTGTGACTCTGCACCAGGTCTTGGTCAGTTCTTGGGCCACTGGTGGGAAGGCAGTTGACAGCGTCCCGGCAAGAACCACTCATCTAAAAGACCATGGGCGGGGTCTTCTGGAGCCGACCACTCAAGACCCAGATCCTGCCATGGAGAGAACACGGATTAGCTCAGTGTCTGATTTTGGCTACTGGTTGGCAAGATGGGCGGGCTACGGTCTCCTCGTTGGAAGCACCATTCTTCAGCATCTGATGCCTTCAAGGACATCGAGTCGTCGATGGTAATCTCTTCCTTGGAGACACCAAAGGAAACCAAGCTGCTCGCTGCAATGCAGGAGCGTTGATCCTCTTGTGTGAAGCACACTGGTGCGATGAGGCTAAGCAGGGAGAGGGGGGCATGCGGGTGCTGGGCTGACATGAAACCACTCACACCCATGGAGAGAGAGCTGCTGCTCAGCACTTTCTTTCTCTTAGGAGAGAAAGGAAATGGGATAGTGGAGTCGGAAGTACTGCCTTCAGTGAAGAAGGCGATCTGCAAGCGAAGACTGCCCATGCAGGCAACACATTTGCTGTGCCCGTCTGACTCGTGCAAGGGCTCCTTTGAAACAATGCACGCTGGAAATTTGCTCTAATTTGCTCTTTAAGAAAGCACCAGATGGCCGCAGGGGAGACTTGTCAGTGAATTCAGTGAAGAGATGGTCCTCGTCACTGAAGGAGAAGATTCTGACGAAATGGCGCTGCAAGCCGAATTATATACACATCAGCACCATTACACTAAAGCACCATTGGTTTGTGCTGCTACAAAAACATGAACAAATCAGGCTCGTTTTATATAACAAAAACATTCAGTGGAGATCTTAAATAATACACTGAAATGAATAATTTTCATGAATTTATATGCTGTTATTTGGGTTATTGTTCACAATATAATTATTTTATTTCGTTTTATGCTTCTGACTTGAATGCATATCAAAATAACACATGTACGACTCAGCGGTATACTTTTACCAGGTGCACTTGAAGGCAGAGGAAGTTCTGCAGCATTTTCTCTTTCAGTGTGGTCAAACAAATTACTTCTCATCAGTATCCCGTCACGCCAGAGAACAAAAGAGACGGACTGAAACTGAATTATAAATAAATGTGCTTGATGTGTTCTGAGCACCTGTGAGCAGTTCTCTGATCTCCACATCTGTTGTCTTGCGCAGGAGCCGCACAAGTGCAGGGATCCCACCGCAGTTCTTCAGGGCGATCTTGTTGTCGTCGTTGGCCTTTCCGTAAACCAGGTTCCTGAGTGCACCACAGGCACTCCTGTGCACATCTGTCATACGGTGATCCAGCAAGTCCACCAGCAGCTGGATCCCACCCTGCCTCCGTATCTGATATTTATCAGGAATAATTGACATTTTTAAATATGTTAAACTAAAAAAAGATAATATTACACAGTATTACATTTTTTTTTTCTGCATTCCGGATCAAATAAATGCAGCTGTGGTGAGCAAAATAGATTCTTATGAGATTCTTAAAAAGAATGTTGCTGTTGGCATCTGACTAGATTGCCAAGGTTCCACAAAGTGACATAAAGAGTTAAAGCATTTCCTCCTTTTTATTAAAAGTTCATTAGCCTTTATATTTTGTTATCTTAATTATGTATGATTAAATATGGAGCCAAAAGAGTATCAATAAAGATAAAAGCACACAATAAATTCACATATGCACACATAGGATTCATACATGCACACACATAATTCATAAATACACACACAGAATACACATATGTGCACAAAATTCACAAATGCACACACAAAATTTAAAAAGCACAGAAGATTCACAAATGCTTACAAAATTCAGAAATGCACACACAATTCAGAAATGCAAACAACATTTACAAATGCACTCAAGATTCACAAATGCACAGGACAAGATTCAGAAATGTATTTCTGATGCACACACACATCTTGATTTACAAACTGCATGCGGTCTGTGAACTTCACTGCATTTGTGTGTGAATTTTGAGACTCCCCTGACTTGGCTCGACACACAAATGCCTTTTTTTAAACAGGGAATGATCTTCAACCAATCAGATATCTCCCTTGTTTGAGCCAATCACAAGAATGCACCCCACGTGGGGGATTGTTTACTTATAAGCCAATCAGCGAACGACTCACTTTCCTCAGCGAACAACTTACTTTCCTCAACCAGCGAACGACTCACTTTCCTCAGCGAACGATTCATTTCCTCACGCAGCGAACGACTCACTTACCTCACGCAGCCGGCGACTCACTTTGCGCAGCCGGACACCCACTTTGCGCAGCAGGAGACCCACTTTCCGCAGCCGGAGAGTCACTTTCCTCTCGCAGCGAACGACTCACTTTCCTCACGAGTCACGCAGCGAACGACTCCCTTTCCTCAGCGAACGATTCACTTTCCTCACCCAGCGAAGTTGAGCGAACGACTCCCTTTCCTCAGCGAACGATTCACTTTCCTCACCCAGCGAAGTTGAGCGAACGATTCCCTTTCCTCACGCAGCGGCGACTCACTTTGCGCAGCCGGAGAGTCACTTTCCTCTCTCAGCGGACCACTGACTCTCTCTTCATGTAGGGACCGAATTTTTTTTTTTTTTTTTACTTTCATTAAAAAATTTCAATAAAATGAAATAATTGCCTATTGCAAATTTATGAATCCATGGTTAACTTTTTTTCTGCAGTCACAGTCTGGGCTATATGTATTGAGACATTTTTAAATTTATATTTTGTAAAAAATAATAAAAAATAAACCTGAATTGTAATCTAAACATCTGTATTTCCATACAATTTCATAAATAGGCTGTGTGAACGCGTTCATGTGATTGGCTTATAAGTAAACAACCACGTGGAGGGCGTTCTTGTGATTGGCTAAAAGAAGGGAGACATCTGATTGGTTGCTGATCATTCCATGCATTTGTGTGTTGAGCCAAGTCAGAGGAGTCTCAAAATTCACACACAAATGCAGTGAAGTTCACAGACCGCAAGCAGTTTGTAAATCAAGATATATGTGTGTGTGCATCAGAAATACATTTCTGAATCTTGTTCTGTGCATTTGTGAATCTTGAGTGCATTTGTAAATGTTGTTTGCATTTCTGAATTGTGTGTGTATTTCTGAATTTTGTGTGCATTTCTGAATTTTGTAAGCATTTGTGAATCTTCTGTGCTTTTTAAATTTTGTGTGTGCATTTGTAAATGTTGTGCACATTTGTGTATCCTGTGTGTGTATTTATGAATCATGTGTGTGCATGTATGAATCCTGTGTGTGCATATGTGAATGTAGTGTGTGCATTTATCTTTATTGAGACTCTTTTGGCTCCATAATTAAATGGTTAGCTTTACTATTATATTGTGCACTAACTAGCCTGAATCAGCAGGTAAATTCAAATTAACCTGAAATAATGATCCTCACTTCAAGGCCTTATTAGTAGATAGTCTATATATGCAGAATGTGTGTGATGTTGGTATGCAGGAGTTACCTCTGATTTGATCTTGTTGTCTCCAAAGCACAAGTGCTGGAGGTAGGCGGCAGCGTTGGACTGTACCGATGGAAACTGGTGCTGCAGCATTTGGATGACCTCCGGCAGTTCAGGATCCCTCCAGCCAAATTCCCTGAAGAGGGACATATACACACAAAAGTGAACGTGGAGAAACTTTGACCTAAAGAAATATAGTAACATTAAAATAGCATGTTTGTGAATAACAGCATACGCTATCAGTCAATAGTTTAAACAGTAATATTTTTTATGTTTTTATTTAAATGCAGGCTCACCAAGCCTGCATTTATTTGAACCAAAGTATCAAAGTAACGTTTTGAAATATTTTTACTCTTAAAAAAAAAGAAGTGATTTCATTGTGATTGTGTATCATTACTCCAGTCACATGATCCTTCAGAAATCACTGTAATATTCGAATTTGCTGCTCAAAAACATTAATTATTATTATTGTTGAAAACAGCTTTTCAGATAAATGCTTATCTTTTAAATATTGATAATAACAATAAGTAGAAATCAGCATTTCAGAATGAGTTCTGAAGGATCATGTGACACTGACTGAAGACTGGAGTAATGATGCTGAAAGTTTAGCACAGGAATAAATTATATTTAAAAACATATTCAAATAGAAAGAATTTCTATTTGAATATTCACAAAATTACTATTTTGCTGTATTCATTATTGCTGTATTTGGATCAAATAAATGCAAACTTGGTGAACAGAAGAGACTTCTTTAAAAAACAAAAATCCTTACTGTTCAAAAACCTTTGACTGGTAGTGTATTTCTTTTATATGGTGTGTAAACATTTTTAAAAACATTCTCCTCTCTGAAGCTCTGACTCTTTTTCTTTGCAATTCATCAAACTGAATGCAACATACTCCAACTTCCGCCAACATCTGTGGTCTCCCACTGTTAAATGCACTACTTTTCTGCTTTGAAAATAATACTAATTAAAATAAAAACGAATGCCACGTACAATGAAAACAAATTAACCTAAAAAATGATGCATGACAGTGTTTTGTAAGGAGAAAAAATAAAAATAAAAAAATAATAATAATCACGTAGAAGAAACAAAGGTTTCACAGCCATCACATGTCAGCAATCATTTTTAAATTCTGATTTTGATGCTTTCTGCAGAGGTACGTTAGATCTCAGCTAATGTATACAGACAATAACATCCTCCCAAAAATATTGGCCTTTTCAAGGGGTATCAGTGGCAGCTGTGCTATTGCCTAGAGCAGTCCTAAGGTGCCTGGATCCCACACAAGAGAAGATCTACATTTCCTAAACCCTTGGGTCCTGCGGCTCTATCTGAAGAATACCAGTACCAACAATGTGATTTAAAAAAGCAGCAGAAGTAAATTCAACATACTATTCTGAAGTCTGCTCTGAAACTCCGCATTTAGGCAAGCGAGGAGAACATTGTGTGTTTCTTTTTCTCTCATTCTCAGACAACAAAACACTCTCTACGCTCTCACCATGTCAGAGGCTGTCGAACTAAAGGAATCAATTCAAATAAAAAGATCCAGTACGAAATAAATGGTATGGTAATGATAGATAGAGAGCACAAGGAAGGTGGGAAAAGAATAAAGAAAAACTAAGATGCGACGCTAGAGAGAAAATGCGATGCTTGCAAAAAACAACAACTTGATGGACAAACATCTCTGGGTAAGAGGCACCATGGGAAACATCTATTGTAGAATGTCCCATTTCTCTCTAGCACAACCAGTAAACCTGAGAGGGCAATTGCGGTCAACAAAGAAGAATGGGATCCATTGGGAAAAGGTCAAAATGGGATAATCCTGAAAGATGGCTACTTCGTTTTCACTTGCTGGATCTTTGTTGCTTTTTATAATTGTTTAACCTTGAGAAATGAATGCTTGTTTAAATCACATCTCACTAAGCTGCTATGTTGAGAGCTTTGTTCACAAAACAGAGAACCAAATCCATTACAGAGAGTTGGAAATGCCCAGCAGCCCACAAAACGACAAGGCAAACTCTCCAATGCATTGGATGTAATGACAGGAGGCTTTCGTAAATCACAGGAGCGGGCTAATTGATAATGTTTGCATTAATCAGTAATTAAAGTGTAACACAAAATGGCTATAAAATGGATGAAGTTTATATGGTAATCAATGTGGCGCTGGCTCATAAGTCAACTCTAGGTTAATTAGTGCAAATAAATTTTTGACAGAAGCTTTGAAATGACTCTGTTAATTAACTAGTGCACTAAAGTGAAATTATTCACTCAGTGTTTACCTCATGTAATTATAGATGGCAGTTAATCAGAAGGCATTGCCCCAATGCTTTACCAACTCCTGAGTTCATCAAGAAATGACGTTTGTGTTTAGCAAAGCAAAAAGCTACAGCTAGCTGCTTTGACAACAACATATTACAACCAATAACATAATACAACCATAAGGAAACAACTATCTTGTGAATGTGATGCAACAGTTCAATATAGTAAGTTAAGGCTGTGTAACATTAGGGACAGTTTTATTTACTCTGCATATTTTCATCTTTTGTCATTGTGCTATAAAATCGCCCTGTAATGTTGCAAATTGTTATCTGCTATCATACTAATATATTGGTTTGTAGCGCAAATAGTTTTAGCACTTTGTGAATCTTCTAGTTATTTATCTATTGCAAGTCGCATTCATGGAAAATAGCTTACTTCTGCATTTAAAGGGGGGGGGGGGGGGGGGGGGGGGGGGGGTGAAATGCTCGTTTTCACTCAATATCCTGTTAATCTTGAGTACCTATAGAGTAGTACTGCATCCTTCATAACTCCAAAAAGTCTTTAGTTTTATTATATTCATAAGAGAAAGATAGTCTGTACCGAGTTTTCCCGGAAAAACACGAGCGCCTGGAGGCGTGACGTGTGGGCGGAGCTAAAGAATCACGAGCGCCAGTAGGCTTTTGCGTTGAAAGCGTTTGGAAGCTGTGACATTACCGTGAGGAAAAAAACATCCAAAACAAACCATGGCTAACAGTCAGATTCAGCCGTTTATTTATGATCCAGAATCAGATCCCGAGGCTGAAACTGAATGAGAGCAGCAGCAGCAGCAGCAACAACTCGCTCCGAGCGGGGCTCGAACCCGGGTCTCGGCATGGGAGGCGGACGCACTAACAAGGAGGCAGAGACATTTTAAGCAGTTTTACTCACCACCTGCGGCTCCAACACACGATTGTGACCCTTTTTCGTTGGGATTGCATGATCCTTATGAAATAAACGATACGCAAATCCATCGTCAAACTGGGCCTTGTTTGTAAAACAAGCATCTTCGAAATGCTGGGAACAAACACAAACACTTGCACAACTCCATTGATGCTCTGTAAAAATAAACTCCATCCACTGGTCCCTTAATGCTGTTTTTTTTTTATTTTGGTAATCTGTGCATGGTTGTCTTGCCCTGGCAACCAAAAATACACTTCTTTTGTGACATTTTGTGACGCTCTCGCTCTGATCAGTGAAGTCTGTTGTGCTCTCAGTGCTCTGCTATACGGGAGCGCGCGCTCTTCCGGCAGACGTGCCCTTAGGAGCCATATCAGGAAATTCCGCTCCATCTAACGTCACACAGAGCCATACTCGAAAAAAACTTTCCGAAACTTGTGACAAACCGGAAGGAGTATTTTTGGAACAGAAATACTCCTTCAAACGTACAACTTAATTTTTGAAACTTTGTCCATGTTTAGCATGGGAATCCAACTCTTTAACAGTGTAAAAAACTCAGTATGCATGAAATAGCATTTCATCCCCCCTTTAAAAATAAGGTGGATACAAAATTTTGTACTTGTCTTTTTTTTCCAGTTTCCAACTTTGAGCAAGTTGGTTGTGTCATTGAATATTCTTTATCGATGTATTAAAGGAACAGGGAAAGTTCTCCAAGCATCAAGGCGACCAAAGAAGTGGACAGTCACATTTGTGCTCTACATCCATACACAACAGAGCATCACAGCACGAATGAATGCATACATAAGTAATGAGGACTAAACGTGAATAATGATTTAAATGTGCATATTTATTAGATAACTGCTGCTCTAGAAATCGACTATATCATTTATGATTAAAGTCAGAATAGTAATAGGCACCCTGCTCGTCCTCGTTCGCATCATTAAACCTTAGCGCTGAATCATTCCCAGCAGGCCAGTCCTACAGGGACAGACACATATGCAGAGTGCAAGCTGCTGCAGCCTGGTGACGCTCCCTCCGCTCTGTCAGGTCTTACACTGACAGCCAAATCCTTAACCTCCCCATTACCACAATTAATGCCTGGGTGAGGCCACTCCCCCAGCACAGCTCCAGTCACTATGACAGGCCGTTGAAGCTGGGATGAACATACCATTAATCACCAAACATGAATAATCAAACGTCTGCTCAGAGCCCAGGCCTGCAAAAAATGTCATCCCTTGCCAAAGCCGGAGAAGGATTTGGCTGGGAAATGACTCATTTACGCTACAGAGAACAGAGAGCTCTTTCGTTATGTGCACGCTCAGACTTGTGATTTCACCCCTCGTGGTCTGATAGGGAGAGATGCTGTGGGTGGGTGGCTGGTCTACTAATAAACTGTCCCTTAACCTTCACCTGCAGGATCCACCCCTTCATCAGCACGATTAAACCCAGGGTTGACCTTCATTCTAACAGTCAGAAATGAGAGAGGCTCCATTCCAAAACCTAGTGTGCTGCCTACGTAGAAAGTATTTCAAAGCATGCATGTAGATGGTTACAAAAAGATATTTGTGTGGAGGGGGGAGTGTGGGAAAGAAACTGATGCCATTCTCCTCATTAGAAGTTAGTGCACCATTAGACTGATGAACTAAATATTTTAAGCTAAAAACTTACATTAAATGATACCTTATTTTGACCAAATTGACTCAAGCAAAGGCTTGTTTTTACAATTATTGCATTGTTCAGTAAAATGGCAGATGAGAAATTAAATAAACTTAAATTTCATTCAATACTGAAAAATGCATTTATTTTATTCAGTATTTGTGTAAACTCTGAAAAACTAAGGTTCCAAAATGGTGTTTTTGCAGTGATGCCATAGAAAACCCAAAGTCTGGTTCCATCATTCCAAAGTCAAAATACTCCAGAAACATACAAATTCTACAACATAAAATACACCTCACTCCTGATTTTATACTTTTTTTTCAAAGCTTTTACTTTGAAAAGTTCTTCAATTTGTAGATTTTAAATAAAGAGCTGCTTGTGTTGGTGACGTTGCCATCATGTGACCGTGGTGCAGTTCATTTATAGCCTAACTTTAGATTTTACTTCCAGCTGACTGTATTTAGGTTAAAATGTGCAAATGTTGTATTCATTTGTAAAGATTATATTGATGAACAAAATGTGTAAGAATCATACACTTTTGTTGGTCACAGAGTTTATTTTCTGCAATACCAAAGAACATAACAAATCATATTGGCTTTTTGTCGAGGAATGCAGAATGATTTCTCAACTTCTGGTTTGGCCAACAAAATAACATAATTCCTGCAGCTATCCACTAAACTAAAATTAATTTTTGAGTTGCTGCCTAAAGAGAGAGTTCCAAATTATGAGGTTCTTCAACAACCAGGATGCTGCTTATAGTATATATGCGGCGAAGCTGCTAACCAGGTTTTGGAACAAAACTAGGGGAAGAAAGGATTGGGTCTTGTTGTCTTAGGCCCTGTCCACACTGAGATGTGTTTCCTGTATATGCATACATTTTGTATCGTATACATCCAGACGGATCCGGCATTTTGGGAGAGTGAAACTGATATTTTTATAAATAGGGTCCCAGATTGGATACATTTGAAAATGCCGCCTTTGGGTTTTCGTGTGGGCAGCGAATCTGTATATTTTCTGAAACGATGACATCATCAGACCACGTCTCGCCCTTTATCAGACACTGCGACGTCACGTAACACCAACAAAATCATGAACAAACACTTAACAATTGTCTTTTTATTAACTAACATTAACAGATTAATAAATGTATTGTTCCATATTTGTTTGTATACCACTCGCAAGGTTTATGCATAGTCCAAGTCTTCTTCTCCATTTTGAGTGTATCTCTGTGGCAGAATTACAGCGCCACATACTGGTCTGGCATGTATACTACATCGTTTTGTGTAGGTTTTGTGGTTTTGGTGGGAATTGGATAGGGAAAGCTCTGGCTTCGTGTGGATGTAGCCTTAGACTTATAAAAGGTTTGCTAGGCATGCTGTCTGAAAATCCTTCAGCAGAAGGTGATGTAAGATTTAAGCACTCACTGGAATGAGACAAACTCTCCTGTTTGTGACAGGTCTTTGTTTGGGCTTTTGTTCTGATTCAGTCAGGTGAGACTATCTTTCATTCCCATAGCAGAAACATTAACACCACAAAACCCAGCTTCATTTTTCAGCGCAGCAGCCCAAATAACCCACGGGGCCAGAGCAAGAAGAAGAGAAGCCCCTCGTGGACCACTGAATGTCACGTGGCATAAAAAACAGCCAAATAAAAGCATCATAAGTTATGCATTCAGGACACTTGACTGAGCACGATTATTAGAAATAAAGCTAATGGACCGATGGACTGAACGGGATGCAGCAGAGGTAAATCTAATAGTCTTTACGTGAGATACACAATGATGCTCAATAAATAAATTATTGGTCAGTTTATTGGTGTTCAGCTCAATCGCCAAGATACTACAACTGGATTTATTCCACCAATTCTACATTAAAACAGTGTCAGTGAATCATTAAAATTTGCGGTGTTATATCGTTTACATGTATATCAAATATTATATATTTTATCATATTGTATTAGCCAAAATTGACTTTATTAAGGTACAGTATATCATTTATATTTAATACTGAAAGATAATAATTAACTAACAAACTGACTAGATAGATAGATAGATAGATAGAAAGATAGATAGATAGATAGATAGATCAATAGTATGCTTTTCATGATGTAACCTATAAATTGAAATACTGATAAGATAAGATGACAGGTATAATTTAAATTATGGCTGATAACTGGTAAATTACTAATATTATAAATGTAGTATTTTTATAAAATATAAGCATCTTATATTATATTTAATATAATATAAGCATCACAACATTTAATGCACAGGATTAAAGAATAATAGAATATTAAAGAAATAATTGAGAATAAATATTCCTTTTTGAAAGAATTTCTACAAATAAACTAAACTCAATTTACCATAAATGTACACAGCTCTTAGAAACAGCAACGAAAAATATCCAATACTGGCTGGCACAATGTGTTTATGTACTGACATAATGAGATATTGTGCGTCCTTACGTTTCAGTTAAAACTATCTAACAGTATTTTGTGTCTCATTTCCAAAGTCATTGACAAAATAAATAAATAAATACAAAAAAATTAATCAGCATGTATTTTCGGCAGTGATTTCATTGATAAGGTCAACGCTATGAAATTAGTCAATTCTTTTTCATTTCTTACTCATAGACAGAAGTGACATTGCTAAGTGCCACATGTTCAAAGTGTGTGCAGCGCCAACAAAAAGTTCACACTACAGGCCTGTTTATATGTCATACATCTAGCTTCTGGCATTACGGGCAAATGAATAGAGAACTTACACATGCTGAACAGAGTAAATAAGACCAGCCACCAGCCCATGTAATCGCTGCAGCTCTAGCTTGTGGCTTAGCCGATGAAGCGTGCAGACTGTTAAAACAAACCCTCTAATGAGCATAGAGCTCCTCTGTCCTCTCGGCTTGCTCCCTGGCTTTCTTATTCAAACACGAGCACAGCGCTGAATAAACTTCACGCACATGAAACATGCACTTCATGCACTTCCATTCTGGTGCGTGCTTTTGTCTGTAAGAAAACGGGGAAAATGACTGCTGGGAAAACAACATGTGACAGCTCAATCAAAGGCTGCACGCATACAAAATAGATTAGACAAGAATTGTGGATTAATGGATAAAGGCACTGCCAAAACACCATTTTTCTATTTCACCTTGAAGAGATAGTAATGACAATTCTCCCATAGTTTACTCACAAACATGCTGTTTCAGTCCTGTATGACTTTTTGTGGAACATAAAAACAGTTTTTTCTTTTCATGCAATGAAAGTCAGTCGGATCCAAAAGGACTTTAGACACCTTTAAGCTTTGGGTAACACTTTACTATAGGGTCCAATTCATATTAATACATAATGAATTGGACACATACATAATAACTAGTTGCTTATTAGCATGTCTATTATTACCATATTGGCTGTTTATTAGTGATTATAAAGGACATATAATGCATGATATCCATAATTCTACTCAATAACCTAAACTTATCAACTACCTTATAAACTATTAATAAGCAGCAAATAAGGAGTTAATTGAGGCAAAAGTCATCGTTGATGGTTAGTTAATAGTGAGAATTGGACCCTAAAATAAACCAAGCTTGGTTTTATGAACAAAATATAAAGCAAGATGTGCTCATAGAATAAAGTAATAAAGGTTTGAAATGACATGAGGGTGAGTTAATGTTGACAGAATCTTTACAATTCCCATCCCTGACTTACAAAACACAGCAATACTGGACTGACCAATGGCATGAGTTTTGGATGGGATTCTGCATGTACGACCAATGGAAGATGGGGATTTGGTCATGAAACATATTTGTGACCCTGGAGCACAAAATCAGTCTTAAGTCACTGGGGTACATTTGTAGCAATAAAACATTGTATGGGGTCAAAAGTTTCTTTTATGCCAAAAATCATTAGGATATTACATAAAGATCATGTTTCATGTAGACATTTTGTGAATTTCCTACCTTAAATATATCAAAACGTAATTTTTGATTAGTAATATACGTTGCTAAGGACTACATTTGGACAACTTTTGCACCCTCAGATTCCAGATTTTCAAATAGTTGTATTTCAGCCAAATATTGTCCTATCCTAACAAACCATACATCAATAGAAAACTAATTTTTTATTTTTTAACTTCCTTTTTATACCAACTCTAAAAGGATTCTCCCAAGGTATTCCTCATTCTAACATCCTAAGTTATTTGATTAATATCCTTATTTGGTCATCCAGAACATTCATGTCAACCAATCAGAGCTTAGAATTAGCTTAGTGGGCTGAATAACATTTGTAACAATATATGAAAGGTTGGTTTATATTGCTTCAGGACCAACATTTTCTTCTTCAGTAAATCAAGTTGTTTGGAGCAACTAACCACCAGTCAGTTTGAGATTACAGATGGCTGATTCTGACAGCTCTCATCCTACAGTAAAACAAACCTCTAATACACTGTTTTGACAGCTGTAAGAGAAACTGGGGACTCAAAGAGCTGCTAACGGCCACATAAATATGGTTTGTGCAGCCAAGAGCGGTGAGCTCTAACAGGGTGTGAACGTGCGACCTGTGGTTGACCCCCTCTTTAGGAAATAGTGGTCAGCAGTGTTGTGGATTCAGCACACACATGCTTGAATGGTCCTGAGAGGCGGCTTGAACTGTCTGCAGTGAGAGAGGTCAGGAAATGTCTCTGTCACGTTCAGTGGCCACTTCATCTCCAGCCACCCACTCAGAGCACAGATCAGAGAATCTGCACTGCACTTCTCAGCATTAGACTATATTAGTGCTTCCACATGCCTGAGTGGGCAAAAGCTTCTGACGTTTTTCAACAAAACAGTCCCATAAATTTGATTTCCACAAAACGGGCAAATAAATCCTCTCATCTTACATTAATAGCATAATTCTGGAACCAAAGGAGTTCTGTTGAGTCACTGACAAGCATATGGCTTATAATGGCGGATATAAGTCTTGTCTGTAATATTTTGATGAACGCAGAGAATAATAAATCTTTGGTAAATGATGAAAAAAACACACATTGCAATGTTAGTGTGATATAGAAAAGAAAAAAAAATATGTGCACAAAGGTGGAAAAAATTACAAATGCAAACACAGGAGACCCACCTCAGCTATTGTAAGGCCATGATTTACAACATGGTCCACAGTGGCCCTTATTTCATCTGAAATGCGCCTATATCTTTGGTCTTTTCTGTCTTTTGCTCTGTTTTGCCTTTACAACCTTCTGCCATGCATCATTACTCCTATATCTATCTATATACTTTTCAGTCGAAGGTTCATGAGATGCACCTTTGAGCTATTTCATAGAACTGGTTTATAATTAACGTGATCAACATTTCTCTTCATTAGTGAAAGGCAAGATTCACCTCCACAATTCATGGCAAATTTACAAAAGTCTAATAGAAAGTTTATGACAACTAGATCAACCATTTTGCATTTAATGACTTACACAATGAACTAATGCCTAGATGTTTGAAAGACTACTGCACAGAGAACCACATAATACATTTTGAGTAACATTAGCAACTGATAATGTTGGAAACCACAGATAAATGTACATAATCAATTGCATGAATGTACCAAAGCAATCGCAACTTGTTCAAAAGAATGAGAAACTGTTTTTATGATGTACACAAGTGATTAGATGATGTGGAGGCTGAACAAGTAGTTTTGAGAATTTCTTTTCTGAACTGAGAAAAACTGTAATATGCTTATAATCAATGATGAAAACAGGTGTGCTGATCAATATTTTTGTAAAAACTGATACTTTTTTTCAGAATTCTATGCTCACTAGAAAGCTCAAAAGAAAAGAACACATTTGAAATACATTTCATCAACTGATTCAATCCTTGTTAAAAGTTTTTTTTTTTCAGAAAAAATTATATATTCATACAAAAGTTTATTTTGTGTCTTATCTTGTCTGATTCATTTAATTTTCAATGTTATGCTAATTCTATCTAATTGCAAATTTTACAATTTTATTGACACAAATATTTTTTTTTACCATGGTAAAAGTGTAGTTTCAGCTTAATACACTTTAAAATGACAACCTGAACTAACCTCTGTGTTAAAATATCTTTTGTTGCCAATAAAATTATTCCATTAAAATGTGGTACACAACAACACAATCATGGCTGTTGCTTGCATTGACAGGAAGACGATTGTGTAAAATAAAGCAAAAAGATAATAAGCATGCTTTAACATAAAATGATAACAAAACAATGAATAACAACACAACATGAGACAAACACACATGCACACACACGCACACAATGTGATGCTTTGCAGGAATGAACAAACTCTGGTCTCCTATGAAGTATCACTCCTAGAAAAACCAACACAGATCTGAACACCTGCTCTTCGTGAAACTATGAATAATTTCTATCATTAATACAATCAATCAAAAATGACTTTGGATTTGACCACAAATGAACCTTTCTAGGGATGAATCAAAGTCTAGTGCTCTTCTTGTAAACAGAATGTGGAAATGTTGGAAGGAAATCCATAAAAAAAAAATTCTGACAAATTCTGTAAAGCATAGCTTGTCTCAACACAGTCATGCTGCCCTAGCATATGATGTTGAGTAGAGAGGAGAACAGTGCTTTTGTTGATGAGGAGTAGAAATGTAAATAAATGTTGGATTACTTTGTCATTCTTTGCTCGGCTTGATTTTGATTCCAGACAAGGAATTCAGGGTCGTACCTATCAGGAGACAGGCAGAGAGAGAGACAGGGTAGGTGTCTAGCAAAAAGGGATTTGACATTAAAAATGAATGTATTTACGTTTAGCTGTCTTCTTGCTGCTGCATGAAAATACTACACACTTGCATTTGACTCTCATCATGCACTAAAATATTTAATTGTTGCTTTGTTGGTTTTTATTAAAGAGGGGTCTCACACAACGGAAAAGAACTCCCAACTATACCACTCCAGTGTGAACTAGCAGTTGTAACAATCGACTTGTGGGTGAGATCAACTTTCACATTCCCAGTCAGTGCAAGTACTGATATATGGTAAGAAGTCTTCTGCATTCTAATTTTAGAAAAGCAGTACATTTCTCAAGACAATTATCAGGGGTTTTCAAACCTTTTAAGAGGGAGATAATCATATTTATTGGTCCTTGATGAAATTCAGAAAGTTTGAAAACCCCTTAACTATACAGGAGGTGCAAGGAGTTATAAATAATGCACTGTTTTATCTATATATATTACAATATTTAGCTATATATGACTTTTACGTTTAAAAATGCTGTTTTATGTATCATTTACAAGGATTTTAGGTAATGAACTGTGGCTGGAATTGTTGCCAGACCCACCCTTTAATATACCAAACACTATTAGTGAACCAAAGATTAAAGACGACTTTGACATGTTCTGTAACAGTATGAAATTGTCTGTGCATATCTGTGCATTTGTTTGCAGCCAGTAAATGCAATGCATCACACGTCATACCATTTCCACCATAGCCACTAGCAGTGAAAAGACATGGGAGAGAAACAAAAGCATGAGGAGTCAACAGAAAGGATGACAAGAAAAAAAACAAAAACAAAAACAAAACAAGGTCAAATCAGCAGAAAAAGCAAGCAAACCAAAAAAGAGAAAGTCCTATAATACACTCACAAGAGATGATCGTCAATGGCCTTGATATAGCATATCAAATTAATGTCACACGATAAAACCAAAATATGCTTAATACCAATTTAAAAAGTGAAAAGGGTGGAACTGACTAGCTATATAATCCATAAAAGCATGCTTTAAAATACCTGATTTTTTTTTTTTTTTTTTTTTTTTTACAATTGTAACAAATGTGTAATATCTTTTTGTGGTTTAGTAAGTGTACACAGGCAAACTAAGGACTACAGGAAGTGACATCATCTGATTCATGATGTAAGGGAGAGTGAAGTAAGATGTGCCCTTAATCAAGTAAACTGCACATTTATGACCAAGATTTAGAAAGGAACCATCATGTGCAGCTGCTTGTGACTGAGAGATGCACATAAATAGTGAGCATTTTCATTATCTACACTGATATCATAAAATATATCTTATATTGGTGAATTTGACCATAGTTGTTTTTGGCAAAAAAAAAATAAAAAATGTACAGTATGTACACCACCTTTCAAAAGCCTGGGGTAAGATGTTTTATTTTAAATCAATACTTTTATTCAGCAAGTATTGCAAATTGGAGAAAGATTACAGATTTTTATAATGTAACAAAAGATGTCTACATCAAATACATGCTCTTTTTTTATGAGTTTTTGATTCATCAAAGAATCCTGAAAAAATGTATTGCAGTTTCCACAAAAATACTACGTAGCACAGCTGTTTTGAACACCGACAATAAGAAATATTTCTGCTAAAGATTAAAAAAAACATTATTTTAAATTGAAATAATGTTTCAAATATTTGAACATAAAAGATTTCTTAAAAAAAAAAACATGAAAAAAGTACTGGTCCCCAAACTTTTGAACGGTACCGTATCTGTGGGTTAAAGTGTGTCAGAAGCTTTGAGGTGTCAGCTTAAAAATGCTAAATAAAACTAAACAGTGGCACAGCTTACCCCACTCTCCCCTACAGTGTCTTAATTCTAATTAAGCTCTATTTGATTTGTTAATCACTCAGCATGTCAGTTCGCCTCTAACCCGCACTAACAGGGTGAAATCACCATATGCAGTTCCTTCAAGATGCAGTAGACAGTGGAAGAACTCACCTGGGGTCCTTCTGGATGCTGTCCACAGAGGGCGACCTGACCAGCGTTGCCTCCGGGGGCAGAGCAGGTCCTGATTTGCTGTAGGGTGAGTCTGTGGAGGGGCAGAACTGTAGTGTACGGTAGGGGTTGGCATAGTCGGCGGTGGAGGCACCAGGACCAGTGGCATAGCCGGCACGGGGGAACGTTCCTGTAGCGTTCTGGCTTCCTGTGCGCTGCAAGGGTATGGGGTCAACACCAGGAGAAGAAGGGGCTACAACAGGAGAGTAGGGACAGGGCAGAAAGGTCAGGACCTGGTCACAGAAGCGGTTCTTTGGATCTTTGGGTGCAGTAAAGGGTGAAAAACATTGCATGTTGACCAGGTATTTCAGTCATAAGAGAGAAGGAGGACAGGAGGAGCAAAACAGAACAGAAATCATGTTAAACCATCAAAATAACAAACTGACCCATAATGACAAGTCTTCAGTAGGTGCTTTATAAGCTTGTCTGAGTGTGAATGCAAAACAGTTTTTTTCTCTCTAGCCTGCTTTTGTTCAGATTTGAATAGCTACCCAGAAACCACCACTGAGGGCTGTTCATCCTGACGGCAGAGGTTTCCAGCTGAATGGAGCTCAGAGCCGTGCTGGAAACATTCCCGCTTTAAAGTCAACACGAACATTTACTTTTTATTGCACAAGCCTGGTGTGCACGATATTATTTTGTATTATTTCAAATTTGTTTTAATGTTCATTTGTTTATTCTTTTATTTTTTATGCCATGTCAGCACAGGATAGTTTCAAACACAACGCCAAGCAATTAATAAACTCTTTCAGCACACAAACTGGAATAAAATACTTTTTTTCAAATACTTCATTTTAAAAATAAATTTCCTGATGGGACCTTTTTTAAAAATGTAAAGTACACTTTTTTTTTACTTGACTACATGTCACAATTCCACCAAGGAAGGCTATGAAGACAAAGATTTCCACAAAAATGTCTTGAATAATAATCTACTGTACATGAATGCATGAAAGATAATGACTCACATGTGACTTTAAATAATAACCGACAGTAAACTGAACAGAAAGGAGTGACAAGTGACGAGGGGCAAACAGATGATGGGAGTTAACTAATATTGACTAATGAGCAAATGAACTAAAGAGCTTAAAGCGAACAGGAACAAAACCATACAAGGAAAAACAGGAACAGGCAGATGTGACAGGAATAGACTTCACTAAAGTTCACGACCCTAACAGACGCCACCCTTCCCTACTAACTTTCAATGTTTATATTTCAAGCATCTGACTCCATTTTGGTATATAACACCCAGTTTTCACTAGCCAATCAGTTCTGGATTCATATACTATCCGACACAATAATCAATATCTGGTTTGACCTGGAAATACATTAGATTATGGAAGCACAATGAGTTGTTAATAGCATCTGATGTTGACTTTCAATAAAAGCCAGATGGAAAGTTTGGATTGCAAAGATTAAACATCAAATCCTGTCATCATTTACTCACACTCATGTCATTCTTAACCTGTTTGACTTTCTTTCTTTCAAGATATGCTTGGGTCCAAACAACACTGAATGCCACTAACCTTTTGCATGAACAAAAAAACCCACTGCGACACTTTACAAAGTAAAAAGAAAGAAAGTCATACAGGTTTGGAATGACATGAGTTTGAGTAAATGAGTAACTGATTTTTGACTGAACATTCGTGCTTTTTATGGCTGTAAAAGCAGAAACCCTGAAAAGCACATTCATTAGCATGCAAAAATGTAAGTGTAAAGAAGCCTGAGCTTTTATATAGATTACACTGTTTTGTAGGCAAGGCATTTTGTAAAAGGTGTCTAGACATGCCATAGCACACCATAAATTAGTTGTAAAGATATATCCTTTTCAACTCAAAACAAAATGTGAACGGAAGTAAACTGACTTTAAAACCTTAAAAGCAAAAACTTAATGCTTTCTGATACAGTTAAAGAGATGATGTCTAGCAGCTCATTGCTATTAATTGGGCACTTGGGAAAACATTTCTATTTAGAACAAAAAGAAAGCTGAAACAAGCCTTTTATTTCATAAACGTGCCTGTACCAGAGACACAGTGTTCTAGATGTGACGATTTTGTTGTTGACATTAAATTGTTAGAGAACCTGATGTCTGCTGTCTTACCCTGGCCTTGGTTGAAGTTCCTCAGGGGGGCTTTCTGATAGACTCTGTCCTCATAAATGGGGTCGATGTGGTGCTCAGGAGACTGCAGGGGTCTGAACTCTGAGCCCAGGTGACTGTGCTGACTGCTGTACGAACCCCTGGAACCTACATCGAAGACAAAGGCAGATTCTCAAGCACCATTAACCAGAACAAAAATGCTATAAATACACTTGGAAACATCAGTGTCAAATTCTCATCCATCTGTCTGATGATGAAGTGTGAAAATGACCAGTACTTATGCGTTTTGATGGTGATGCTACCAAACGGAAAGGCTGTCTCCCGCAATTCGCACTGACCTGCCAGACTGCCGGGTCTCTGGAGGGTGGCGTTGGCGTACAGATCATGAGAGATCTTGTAATGATCGGTGGTGTGGAGCATACGCTTGGTGGGGGACAGAGTGGCATAGCTTCCCACTGCAGCGCTGAGCTGGTGTAGTGGAGACGAGCTGGAGGCATTGCCCGGTCCAGTCATGTGCAGCGGTGAAGAGGACGACCCTCCTCCCGCCGCCATGTTGATGGGAGAGCTGGTGCTGTAGGACTTGGCAAGCCGGCTCGGGGACTGCTTGGGAGACGACACCCGCGCCAGAGTGGCGTAGCTGGGCATGTCGGAGGCTGAGCCCAGCCTCTGCAGTTTGGATGGGGACCCCAAAGCCTGCATGGAAAAGGGAGAGCTCACTCGCTGGGCTGGTAGAGTGGAGCAGGAATAGTTTACAGGGGCTGCTGGCTGATCGTCAGGCATGTGGAAAGCACTGCCATGACTCTGGGCAAAGGAGTCTCGAGAATGGGCCCGGGCGGCTGTCTCTCTGGCAGCCAGCAGGGCAACACGATTAGACGTCACCTGGAGGTAAGTGACATGTAAAGAGCTAAAATTTCACTCTTCTAGAAGCTGTGCGCTAAGTGATGGTGACCGACATGATATTTTCAAGGAAAAACTGGGGTGAATTCACTAAACTCTTGCACCACTTTTTGCGATTGGTAATTCAGTGCAGCAACAGTTCATAGTCAAGTTTAAATCAGATTAGGATTAAATCTGATAAAAAAAAATTCATTAAATCATACTATTAATTAAACTTTTAAAAAAATGCAGCAATATTTTTAATGTTTTTGTTAAAAGTTGATGTGAGGAAAAACACAACTTATTAATTTTGCTGCATTGTTTTAGTTAAACTGAGGTACTAATTCAGACTGTAATAGACACTGTGGCCACAATTTAATTAAATAAATATGAGGGAACAAATTAATTAAACAGCCATGAATTAAGAAGCGGAGCAAGCTTTTTGTTTCTGCATGTCATGCATGGGGAAACATCTCCAAAAATAACAAAAACATTGTCAATGCATTTTTTGTTATGTTTATATCTAAAATATTATATAATATATGACATTTTTGATTTGTCAAGTCTCTTTACTAAAATAAGATGCATTTAGTCTGAGTACAACTGTCTGAAAAGAATGAACATTGAATAACTTTGTAGATGATTTTCATAAGGCAAAAGACATGACAAAAAAAAAGAATACTAAAAACATCAAGGCAGTGCATGCACATAAACAGCGGTATCAGCGGACAAACTACTTAGTGAATTCCCCCCAGAGGGTTTTCTCATAAAACAGGGTAAAATTCACACGGTTTAAGACAAGAGGGTCAAAATCAGAGTTCTCACAAAGAGATGAATCCCCACCTGATTATAGCTATGTAACGCTCCTCCCACCTGACCACTGCGAGGAGGCTGGGGGGCCGATAGGTCGCCGAGGGCCAGGGTCTGGTTGCTATGGTAACTGACCGGATAGGGAAAGGTGCCCTCTTGATTATTGAGCTGCAAAGCACTCTGAGAGAGGATGCCTGGTCCTGTGAAAGGGACATTTGGGAAAAAGAAAAATAAGACGAAACAGTTCAACCTGAAAAATGTAAGATTAACTTTAATAATCACTCATTTATTTCCAACAGAGATACTGATTTGCAGTTTGTCTTTCATGCTACCTATCTGCATACAGAATTGATATTAATCTTGTAATCTTTGCATATATTTAACCATGTATAACTTCTTTTACAGTGACTATTCATTCTTGTGTGCAGCCAAGTATGACAATTGTAATGACTGTCAAAAGCAGTATGATGCAGTGTTGCATTTACATAGAATCCAAGCCTAAAATCTAAACTTACATAAAACTTTATTTCTTCTGCTGTCTTGCAAGCTCAGGTATTTCCTTCAGGAGATAGAAATCTTGTTACCCTCTCTTCTCTGTCCATATAATTCCCCATTTTACCTTCAGAAAATTGGTTAATTGCTTTACCATTTCATCTCATATTCTTTCATTCTCTTCCAGCCTCCGTCCACAGTTCTACACAGTTTTACTTTCTTTTATACGGCTCATTATTTCAAGCCTCACAGTGAGTAGATGGACAGAATAGGCATGCATAATTAATCACTGCTGGAAGACACTCAGTGTGCACACATTCAAGAAAATGGGGTCAGCATGAACAGAAATGGCAGTCCGTTCTCTTCGCTCGGCCCTCCTGTACTGACAGCCTGACACTGTGCCATACAGCAGTGAATCCCAGTCCTTTACAGTACGTCCCACAACCACAACCACATAAATAAGGCACAAGTACTGCTAGAAATGCATTCCTTTTAAATATTATACTGGATATCATTCAGAATGACCATAATACATTATTAAATTGACGTAATTCACTTTGAAACTAAAAATAATAATAATAATACTGTTGGGGAAAAACAGCTAAAGTAGATTTACCCACCTACTGAAGCAGTTTGAGAAACTACAGAAACTGGCTATATAACGGCATTTCGTTTGATTGGCTGAGACATTTAATAGGATGCAAGTGAAATAAGTAAAACTGCTTCAGAAATACAGAGCATGTTATATTATATTGAACATTCTAAATACTTCAAAGGAGGACATAAGCATATGAGTATATCCACTTTGTTAAAAGACTGAAAGAAAATCAAAAACTTCACTGAGCAAGTGGGTCAAACCAATGATGCATGATAAAAAAGCAGAAATATTGATATGTTGATTAAATATTCATTTTGTATTCATATTTTAATAAAATGTTTGTAGTTTGAAGTTAAATGTAGCTTTATTTATAGAAATGCTACATACAGTATATAGAATAGCATAGCATACATTCATATATTTATACTATACTACAATAATCTTTTCTTAATGAACATTCAAGGATGCATTAAATTGATCAAAAGTGACTTTTACATTCCAAAAATGATATTTGAAATAAATGCTGTTCGTTTAAACTTTCAATTCAGCAAAGAATCCTGAAAAAAAGAAAAAAAAACTAAGTATCACATTTTCTACAAAAATATTCAACTCTGGCAATAAGACATTTTAACTTAAAAAACGTACTGCTCCCAAGCTTTTTAATAATAGTGTACACTATAAGCACACACGTTTAACAGTAAACATTTAAGAATAAAAAGTGTTTATTGAATTTTTTTTATTTTTATTAATTAACATGAATCATCAAAATAATTGTTGTCCCTATTTTGAAGTCATAATTTATGCTTTACAGGATTAACCAAGCAAAATCGTGATTTCTTTATGGCAATCACTGCTATATAGCACCAGATATCAGCTGCATGCACAGAGACAAGTTTGCATGCGGTTTAATCTCTTACAGCCTGAAAAGTCGATCGTGACGGTGTGTGGTTTTTGTCATGTTAATCGAAGCTTATTGGCGCACTGTCAGGGCATGTTTCTCCTCTTCTGAGGATGTCTGACAGCACCTAAAGATGTTGCATCTTTTAAAGAGGTTCCAGTTTGAAATGAGCAATAATGTTTGTTTACAAAAGATCTGCATGCCACAACATGCTGTAAGATGAATTACAATTAGGTAAAACCTTATTTTAGTGATACTTCATTTGCAACATTTTTTTCTCGGATTCTCTTTCAAACAAAAAATAGGCTGCAAATAGGAAGATTAAAAGAAAACCAATAAAGGTTTCCCATAAACTGACACAGACATACAGTAGAGAGTCTATGTGACAGTGTGACTTCAAAACCACTGAAGATGATAACTGGGGCATTTCAGATGACCCAGTAATATCAGAAACTGTCCGACTGCGGTTATTGAAAATGGCTGGAGTTTACTACTATAACCACTTTAGCCACTATCAGATTCAAAAAGAGGCACATTTCCAGTAAGAGCTGAAAGTTTCATGAATCCATAATCAGAATTCTGGTCCTTCTCCAGTCTCAACCCAAGCATTTAGACATTTTAAGATGCCATTTGCTGCCATACAGAGTGGTTGTGCGGTGGACAATCTATGTCCAGGTGGCTGGTCACTTATCTGTTTGGGGAAAGGGGTTTTATCTCCACACTTTATGAACTGCATTTTAAATCAAGAGCCAATAAATATTTCAGCTCAATTCTATTTATAACTCACAACTACAGAGAGTGGAACCTCTAGAGCTGAGTAAATAAATACAAAACATACTTTATCTGTCTTGCAAGATAGTTCATTAAAAACCATTAAGGGTCCATGTATCCATGTGCACTGATTTCTTTAGCAGTTTGCTCAATATGTAATTTTCTAGATAATGCTTTAATTTGAGTTTCCCGCAGTTAAGTTGGTTTAGTTACAGCTGTGTCAAACTACTTGTATAGCTCTGATAAGATGAATCAGTAATTGACACTAACAATGGCTAGTGTGAGTGAAGGCTGTGTGTAGTGTATCTGTGATAATTAAACCTACACTGTAAAAAATAAGTGTAATTTTAACTGTAAAATTTTGTAAAAACGCTACGGAAAAAAACTGATAATAGGTTAACAGTAAGTCCCCGTACTATATACAGGGAAAAACTGTAAAAGATCTAACAAAGCATTTAATGTAAATTTACAGTAAAATTCTGTTAATTATACAGCTTTTAGAAGTAAAAAAAGAACAAATCAATGTATAATTTACAGTCTAAAACTGTAAACTGATATTCCCAGAATTCCCTGCGTGACACTCCACGTTTGAAAGTATTTTGTTTAAATAATCATGTTTTTAAATAGTTCTTGTTATCAGTTATGCACATTTGAGCTTTATGTTACATCTTCTGTTGCTTAATGAAAGTTTTTTTGCATTATTTAAGTATCACGTGTGTTACCATGATGGTGTTTTGTGTTTCCATAAATGTGCACCTTCTATATGTTAATATATACTTCTGCTTGTGGTGAAGCTACTTGTGATGAGCTTTGATACTTCATGTGGCTTTCTCTTATACAGTACCATCTTTATTATTATGGTGGTTGTCAGTATTTTCAAGGTACAAAACAGATTTAATTTTGTGTGTTGTTGAATTTACTGGTTTATATTCACATTTTCTTGTTTGTAAATTACAGCTTTATTTTGTAAAATTAACAGTTTTTGACGTAAATGTGTTTACAGTTTTCTGTATTTTTACAAAATTATTCTGGCAACCACAGCTGCCAAAAAGTTTTTGTAAAAACAACAAGAAATTTTTTACAGTGTAGGCATAGAGTCTAGATACTGAAGCCAAGATCAGAAAATAAATGTAAGTATATTTATTTTTAAAAATACATTAGCTTACTGACTATTCAACAAGTTAATTCAAATGTGTCCACGTGAAACATATTTTTAGGTTATTCGGAAACCCTTTTTATGCTACTGTATATCTCAGGCTCCTTTAAATGCTGAGAAACTGAGCCTTTGAAAATATAGCAACTGTTCAAAGTATACATATTTTAATCTGTTCAGATGAGGTGGGCCTGATACTCTCAGCAGGGTGAATATGCTTTTTGACATACTTTATTGGAACATTTGTTACCTCCTTGAATTACCCCCCCCCCCCCCCCCCCAGAATAACCTGTACTTCATGCATTAAGCTACTATCATGCAAAATAAGGAAGGCAGAGCAACACCTGCAACCTAATTTTATGGACTGTAACACGCGCATTTCTGTAAAAGAACACTCAGAAAATGCAAATTACAGTCCCTGACTATCAATCGTTTCATCTTAAGATCACAACTCTGCAGGATCAGAACATTTAGAAGTCATTAGCATTGTTCACTCTCAGTAGTTTCTTAATTGTCTTAAACTACCAGCGTTTAAAACGGCTCCTTACTTTCGCCTGCAGTGAATTCCTGTGAATCCAGAATACCAGATTCTTGAAGAGATCGGATGCAGGAATCTACAAGTTCTAGACCTGTGGTGAGCTCCTCCTCTATATCCTTCTGTCCGTCTGTGAAAAAAGACACGAAAGATAACGTCATCTAGCAGGCTAATAAAAAAGAGTGTTTCAGTAAGCAGGTGGTTACTCAGCAAGGACTTAATGTTTTACCATGTTCATTTTGATTACTGTTAGGTTAAGTTAAAATGATTTAAAAACATTCGATAATTTCAAATTGAAAGAAGTAACAATCATGTGCAGTTTACATATTCAGATCACATTTATACTATGCAAATAAAACCAGACCAATCTGCATCATTTAAATTTTTTAAATAACATAATCTGTACTTCTGATTTAGATATTTAAAAAATAATTAAATATTAGAAAAACACATAGTGACAATAATTTTATTTACAGAAAGTAGGTTTATATCTAAAAACAATCATATGCTGGTTAGATTATGTGATTCATATAAGATAGTCTGTGACAAATTAATTGACTTTTTAATTAATTGAGGAAATATTAAAAAAGGCTACACTAAAGTTTTAAATGTAATGTAAAAAGGTTTATGGAGCATTGTGACAATATGTATTATGTAAAACACACATACACACACACAAAGCATCAGACTTTTTAAGTATATGAATTGAAATGTTATCTCAGCCTTTTCACAACATTTTTACAACGTAGTTTTGGTAGCCTCTTATTGTGATTAAGGCCTAAACATTTTGAAGTACAAAACCCACCACTGAGGAATCTACTAAAAAAAATTGTGATTTGAACTTGCCAGGAATGAGAATGAGATGCTTAATCTGGTTTTGTTTTGATGCTTCATCAAGAGCCCAGTATTTTAAAGAGTGTGGCGTGACCGCAAGCTCATGAATCATTTATGGGCTGCACTGCTCTTGCTCTTCAATCTCAGCCTCTCCTCAGTGTTTTATGTTCTGGAAGGCAGAGGTTGTCATCTTTGGCTAACGTTTTGCTGTAGCACAATCAATAAAGTCAAAAGTCAACATGTTTCACTCTGACATGCACGGTTTACCACGTGGGCTGCTAGATGATGACAACTGTCAAAATGCATTGGAAAAGGTGCTCTTCATGCAACATTCACCTTCTTGTAAGGTTGAAATTATGGATTCCAAAACAATGGGCTGAAGAGCAAGAAAATTCACTTTTTAGCTAGAAAACAGTCTAGTTACCTTGGTTGTTCCAGCGAAACTTTTCATCTGCAGAACTGTAAGTTAAAGGATAGAACAGGTTTAGATAGATCATCAACACAAACACTGAAGTCAACGCAATCTTTTACCTAATGTTACAATCCTACGCCTGTACTAACCCATCTGACCATTTTTAACTTCACTACATGGTCACAAGTGCGTGGGCACCTATACTATACTGTATGAGCTTGTTGAATATTTAATTTCAAAATCATGTGCATTAATAGGGAGCTGGTCGTCTGTTAAAGCTTCCAATTTTCTGGTAAAGAAGACACAAGAGAATAAGTGCGGTCAGGCATGATGGACTCTAGCTCGTGATTTATTCCAAATTTGTTCAGTGGTTCTCAGTGAACCATTTCTCCATGGACCTTGCTTTGTGCACAGGAGCATGTCACACTGGAACAGAAAAGGGCCCTATTTTACTGTAAATGTTTGTTTAGGGAAACTGTATGGCCTTATGCTTGATCCTATGCACCTGTTAGTAAAGGGTAAGAGTGTGAGAAAAACAGCCAAATCTTCTAATTAAATGTGGGTGTCCACATACAGTACATTTATATTTTTATTTAGCAAGGATGCATTACATGTATCAAAAGTAACAGTAAAGACCTTTATAATTTTCCATTTCAAATAAATGCTGTACTTTTAAACTTTCTAGTCATCAAAGAATCCTGAAAAACTCAGTCTCACAGTTTCCACAAAAATATTAAGCATCACAACTTTTGTTTACAAAATTGATAATAATACTAAATAATAAGGATATTAGAATGATTTCTGATGGATCATATTACACTGGAGACTGGTGTAATGGCTGCTGAAGATTAATTTTAAAACATACATAAAATATATGTATATGTAAATGTATATATGTATATGTGAGTGATTTAAAAAATCTAACCGACGAACGTTTAACCATGTGGTTTTGCTAAATACTTTGGCTGCCATAAACTGCTTATGTAACTGTTTACCCATCAAGTTAATAAACCCATGTGCACAGTTTCTGAATCACATAACTCACTGATCGATGAAGTATCATCTCCGTTGTAGAACACACAAACACTGGCTATGATGGTTATGGATTGGGTGGAAATGAAGGCTTAAGGAAGAACGTAGAGCCATATACCCCTAATCAATGACCAGCTTTGCCACCGCACGGTAAATACCGGTCTGTCTTTTCCATAACGCTATCAGGAGGCTAAACGCTCACCCACTGTCCTTGGAGCCTTACAGCAGCTGCTAAATCACTCTATTGATTTTCTTCCGGCGAGTGTGTAAGGATTCATTTTGTGGGGCTGTCTATGTTTGTGCGGGGGGTGACGAATCGCAGAAGAAAACAAAACGGCACATGTTAATAGGGCCATGGTGCTGTTCTCCTAAAACCCATTCATCACCAATTCTTCCACGAACAATGCCTAGACAGAGACAGGCTCCCGGAGAGTGAGCAACAGTGATGAGCCACAAGGCATTTTTAACCCAAACCCCCGTTTTAATGAGTGAGTTGACCTGCATTCAAACAAGCGTTAACTTTTTTTCATCCTAATATCTCCCTATAAAAGACAATTGCTGGCTAAATATGTGAGGTAATTACTAGCAAATAAATAAATAATTCCTGTAAGGTAGATAAACACAGATTCAGTTCTACGGGCCTACCACATGAAATAAATAAATTAAAAAACAACTAATTGTTCCCATTGGCTGGAAATTGTCGTTCAATTTCCAGTATGCTATAAGACTGACAATTGTGATATCGCTCTCGAAGACGTCTGGCTAGATAACATCACATTGATAGCACAGAATGAGTCTGTCTTCATGGGGATCATTAAAGCCTTTTAGGATGAAGATATTTTCCTCTCCTAAGATAATTAACTTGAGAATAATGACATGACAGATGAGGCAATCACAGCTTTGGGTCATTGTTTGGTCAGTAGTTAATCACGGTTCTTTATGTGCTCCATTTCCATATTGACTCAACATATTAGCTGAAACACTTGGAGCAATGTGATTTGGGCCATTACAATTAGCACACTGAGTTAGTGTTCTTTGCCTCTGTTCTGGCTAATTTCATTCGTCTATATAGTTCTGCAATTTTTCACTATATCACAGTCATGGTCAAAAAAACAAAGGGGCGTGAATGTCAAACAAATGCGATGCTAACATTGGTGAATCAATGAATAACTTCATCTAATGTTGAATTGTTAAGAGCACCTTTAATGGTGTTCAAAGGTGGCATTTCATACCTTTTTAGCTCAGGTTATAACAAAACCTTACCTTAAAACACCACCTTAATTTAAGTGAATTATTTTGCTTTTGCTGTTTATTGCAGTACGACAAATTCTGGTATAGCTTACTGAAACTTACAATGCAGTTTCCTCATTCGGCATTCAAACAGATCTTCTTATTGAACACTCAAGCATTCCCTGTTGACATGACCAGCTGAATGTGGCATTCAAACATAAATATTTAGGGACAGCACATCTGCAATGCTATATGAACCATCAATAGAGATATAGAGATATATAAAAATGTAAAACAGGTAAAGAAATGGTTTATTATAAATAAATTATATATAATTTAATTAATGTTTAACATAATGTGTATTATAATGTAAAATATCGCATTAAATACATTTATATATTCATCTTTAACAGCATTAAATTAAAGCTGCACTCTTACAACATTTACATAATAAGCGAGTACACCATGAATCCTTTTTCCAAACCGTGTTTTGGCTTGTCCTGGATCACTACGCTACACCCATAATGAATTTTTGTATTCTGACTATTTAGACTGGTTTGGGTAGGTACCACTGCGGAGTAGCCCAGTACCTGTGTGATTTGTCATAGACATAAACAGAGAGAAGTAGCTACCGACTACAAAGTTCTACCACAAGGTGGGGGCTGGGGAGTGGTTGGTTGGGGGTAAAGTAGTGTGAAAATATGTCATTTCCAAACCTTAAATTCATTTTATTCAGTTACTGTTATGCATATCGATCATAAACACAGCTAAAAAGCTTACTACCAGTAGCCTTCCTTCACAAAACTTAACATCTAGCACAGTTTTAACAAAGGCAGAAGCAACATTTAAACCTTTAACCCACTGGGGAAATCAACACATTAACAGTTTAAAAGTAGCCATAGGAAAAAAAAAAAACGCAGACTTGGCAACCCTGCATTCAACACGAGCTGTGGGAGTCAGATTTGACTGATCATGGGTTGAGGAGAGAGAGATGGCTGATAGATCATGCTGGAGGATTTGCTGCTCAACAGATCCTGAGCTTATTAGCAAATATCTGATCTTACTTTCCACAAAGCGTGCATGATCGCGTAAACAGAAGTGAAAGTGAAAAGTGAGCGCTTATTTAAAAGAGATTAAAATATTTTGCGTATTGATAGATGCTCCCCAGATGCACAATAATTATGCAATATTATAATGTTTGCGGGAGCGGGCGGGACAGGACACAAAAATCACAAGAGCGGGCAATAATGGTCAGAAATTCCATGGAAGCGGGATTAAGAAAACTGTCCCTTGTGGCATCTAATACAAAAACACACAATCATTGACGACTGTAGAAAGCAAAAGCTGAATCCCCGACATTTTGGGCAGTTCAGAAATGTTTTTACACAAAAAGAGGACATGTCTGGGAAAAAGGGGAAATATGGTCACTCTAACGTCATGGCAATGTACAACACAAAGTACCTCACACAGGAAACACTTAACGTAACACATAAATGCGTCTAACTAATGTAAATCAAGCAAGCTAGTATGCACAGGCCACAAAGTGTTGGTGTGATAACACATTAGTGGACCAGAGGGAATAATATGGAATTTTTTCTATATAAAGCTTCTTGCACAAAATAAATTCAAGCACTTTCAAGGACCTGTGTCAATGTATGCTTATTATTTTTTTTTTTACTTTCCAGGGCCTTGAAAAATTTTGTTCAGATTCAAGGATTTCATGGACCCGTGGGAACCCTGATATACATACATACACAACCACACAATAAGACTTCAAAATCCAACTTATGTTGTGGACCTTGCATTACAAAACCTAGCTGCCTAAACTGCAGTAATACAAAAAGGGTTTTTGTGTATGTTTGTTACAGCCTGTTTGGATTGTCATAGGAGAAAGAAAGCCGAGATTTTGGTGAGAAAGAGTGAAAGTGTGCTATGAAAAGCTGGAACAAAGCTGAGAGTGGCTTTTGTTCCCTGCTAACGTATGTGAAAAGGGGAGGGAGAGGAGCAGGCCAGCCCCAAACCACTGCGGGTCAATGAGCACCTCCCAACTGACAAACAGAAAGACAGACACATGCCATCAATAAACAGAGGCTGCCTGCTATTTCAATCTCAATTTTACCACAGTTATATATATATATATATATATATATATATATATATATATATATGTTTTATATATTGAGTAGAAGAAGGAATTTAAATGTAAAAACACATGACTTACAAAGCTAAATCTCATATAGATTTGTGTTGAAATTTAGATTTCACGCATAAATCTAACCATGTCTTTGATCATGGGGGTAGGGCTAACTACTTTCCCATGTCTTCAGTTTGTTGTATAAGCTATGCTGTCCCACAGAGCATGTGAAAGGGCTTCACGTGATTATATTAATGAGTGCGGAGCAAAGGCACTCATCCGTAAGAGCCGGCCCACCCATTATTAAAGTCCAGATGAGTGGGACTAATATGGTCCTTGTTAGTCCTGGTACTGTATGTGAGATATAACATATAGAGCAATTTAACATGTAACTTTTCAGATAGACAGACAGAAACAATTTATTACATCAATTAGAGTACCATGATTAAAGATAAGGTTCACCCAAAAATGAAAACATCTGTAAATTGTAAATTCTGACTTAATTTCTTCACTGAAACACAAACTGTGATTTTTTTTCAAGAATATCCTGCCCACGTCTTTCTATGAGAATAAGAGCTGTCAAGCTCTAAAGTGACTAAAAGTACTATAAAAGTACAATATTCCAAGTCTTCTGAAACTATACAATATCCTTCTGTGTGGAATAGATAGTAATGTAAGTCATTTTGCCAATAGAAGCACTCCTACAGTCCATAAAAAGTAAGTTTAGCAAGGACAAGAGGAAAGCAGAAACAATCCTGTGTGGGATTTTGGACTCTTCATGAGATGATATACGATATACTACAAATCAAAAGAGATGTAACACAGTCCTCAGAGAGGAATACATTTCAATCCCATTGAGAGGGAGCATCCTGTAATGAGAGATCCCCTCTTGTAGTGCTGAATCATGGCTGTTCTCACAGCAGAATTGTGTCAGTGGATAAGAAGGCAATGGCTGGTGTGGCACAGATGCTGTACAGCTGCTCTGTTATGGCAAACACTCTTTTACAGTGTATTACTATGACTGGCATGAAGGTAAAACACTCTTACTATCAATCACAGCAATATAAACACCAGTCCCCAGACATTTCTGCAGCCCAGGCTGGCACAAAATGGCTCTCGTCTGGAAACTGCCTCATGAAAATTTATAGTAGTTTTAATATAGTAACACTGTGGTAACTAGTACTTATATGGAATACCATGGTGTGTCTGTATACATACACATAATATATATATATATATATATATACACCTGTATATGCGCAAAATTAAAAAGCTTTACTACAAACACCACAGTTGGACACAGTATGGGTACTATTTAGGAAATAATATATGATACGCCACAAATCAGTCCTCGGATACACACAAAATCCATTTCAATCCAAGAGCAAGATAGCAGCCCTATGGGTACTATTCAAGAACTATGGTAAATTTAGGTAAGGTCACTACATTTCCAGTTGCAGTATTTCAAAAGGAGTTTCTAGACTCATAAAAATGTTTTTAACATTCTAAATGCTAAAAAAAGATAAACATTGATTTAACCCCAGCGTGCCACCATGAGGCTAAGACAACAGCAGTTAGCCTGAGCAATAACAGGATCAATCACACATTTCCTATTGCAAGTGTACTTTCTAAAAGGACGAAGTGTTATTTTAAGTGCATCTGAGGATGTGGTGGATCATTAGGCTGACAGCATGAGTGATGATGTCACATGTGGGGAAGCTCAGTGGTTGAGATCCACACTATGCCAGGCTGTCTTAGTTAAGCTAGTGTGCTGCTTTGTCACAAGACAGATAAAGCATGTGTCGTTTCCATTGACAGACATGTAATATAGTCGAAAGACAATTTCCTCTGTGCAAGAATACATTAGAACCACATTAAGGCCTGAAACAATACCATTAAATGATAATCCAAGATTTAGTTGAAAAAAATAATACTATGATAAATGACAAAGTATGACATTTCAGTAACAATCTGTTAATAACAAAATCTGTTTTACAATATTATAATTCTCTTCCAAATATTCATTTGCATTCAGCATAACCAATGCAAACAATATCCTTGTCTCTAAATCACCAGTCTGGGTTTAGTCTATATGGTTCATAACTGAACTTGGGTAGCAGAAGAAGCTTTCATCACCCCTTAAGACTGACAGATTGCTTGCTAAATCAATATGCTCTGTATTCCCTTTGCTGTACAGGGAGACACTTAGTGTGAGTCAGCCAGTGCAGCAGACACCCTTAATATGTGTAATATCCTGTAAGAATGGAGATGGATTTTCTGAGCACAGACACCCTGGGTGCACAGGCAGATGGGAAGGTTTCTTACTGCCACTGTCCTTAACAGTATCCCTGTTCTAGACAGGTTCAACAAGATAAAAGAGGACATTCTGAAACAACATTGGACCCCACTGACTTTGCAGTATGGATAAATTAAATTCAGTATCTTACTTTAAAGGATTAGATCACTCCAGAATTAATATGTCATGATAATCTTTTCACTCCCATGTCATTCAAGATGTTCATGTCTTTCGTTCTTCTGACAAAAATAAATTAAGGTTTTTGAGGAAAACATTCCAGGATTTTTCTCTATATAGTGGACTTCAGCAGGGAACAATGGGTTGAAGGTCAAAATTGCAGTTTCAGTGCAGCTTCAAAGGGCTCTACAGGATCCCAGTCGAGAAAGGGTCTTATCTAGTGGAACGATCAGTCATTTTTTTTAAATACTTTTTAAACACAATTGCTCATCTCAGCTCTGCGATGTGCGTTCACAAATTCATGCATCACTTATACACATTGGAAAGTAATAAGTGTAGTGCCCTTTGAAGCTGCATTGATACTGCAATTTGGACCATCAACCCATTGTTCCCCATTGAAGTCAACTATATATGGAGAAAAAATCTGGATGTTTTCCTCAAAAACCTTAAGTGGTTTCATAATTTTTTTTCCAGTTTAATTTGAGTTATTTTAGAAAAGTGAAACACTACATCAAACTGAACTAAATGAAAATGAGAAATGCCGTGGAAACTAGCTGAATATTTTTATTTTTTACATTTTTCTATTCTATTTCAGTTAATTTCATAATTTACTCAACCTTAAGTCATGTATGAGTTTTTTTAACTGCTGAAAACTAAATCATATATTTTGAAGAATGTTGGTAACCAAACAGTTGACAGTAGCCATCGACTTTCACAGTAATTGTGCTCCACAGTATGGAAGTCAATGGCTACTGTCAACTCATTGATTATCAACATTTTTCAAAGTATTATTTTTGAGCTCAACAGAAGAAATAAAGTAATACAAGTTTGGAACAACATGAGGGTGAGTAAATGATGACACAATTTTCATTTTGGGGTGAACTATCCTTTTAAGTTTTTGTTTTAGTTAACTATAATAACCCTGCACCAATCTACTAAAAGCCCCTTGACTCTCACTAACCATTACCTAACTACATAATAACCTGAATTGTTTTTGCACCCGAAACACTAAAGAAATGTTGCACATCATATAATGGTACAAACAGACTCAGAAATGTTGCACTTCATGATGCACAATTTCTGTTCTTGATGCTGGTTGGGTAGCCTATAGGTGAATAGATTCCAGAATACTACCACACTCTGACATACTTTACACAAACCATGCTCCAGGCACCTGAATTGGCCTTTGCCATAATGCTTAAAGTGCACTTTTCTACACTGTATTTTTGACTTAATTTACATACTCACGGCACGCTGCTATTTCAGCTCACTTAAAGCCTAGTTAAAGTAGATTGCTGGTGGTTAGTGAATATGAAGCAGATTTTTACGGTGAAATTCACAACACAAAACTGTTCAGGGAATTTGGCACACTATCTTTCTTTCTATAAATGTATCCTCTTCAAGGGTAAAGAGAAATATAATCCATTTCCATACAGTCTCAATGGACAAGCCTTTCAATGTTTTCTTTCCTTTTCATGTGCAATTTCAAAGAATGTGGGTATTTGATACTAGACGTACATTCATGCATTTTATTTTTATATTTAGGAAAATGCTTTTATTCAAAGCAGATTACATTGCAATCAAGGTACACGCTTTGTAGCTGGCATCATAACTCTACCAACTGAGCTGCAGAAACAAACAAAAAGCTTGTTGGTGCATATAGCAAATGCTGAAATAGTGTACGTAAATTACAAACACAATACTAATAATAGTATTTTCCCATTGCCTACTGTATGTAGAGAAGCTCTCGCTTGCCATTATACTACAGTGAGATTAGAGCATTAGAGCTGTCAAACACATTGTCTCCTCAATACAACTTATTTACACCACATGCCAACAAAGCATTATCTCTCCTCAAGGCACACATTGTAGACACGTACACAGTGCCAGCGCAGTCCGAGCTCACAGGAGACTGGTGGACTAATCTGGCAGGAAAACAGTCAAACAGTTTTGGCTTAATACTCCCTCGCTGTGCTCGACAGACAGCGTTTAGTGAGACAACTCCACACTACAGGATAGGGCTCAACAGTGAACGTCTAGTATCGAGTCAAAGGCCTCACTCAGAGCAGCAGATGTTTGACGCTGTGCCGAGGTTCGGTCAGATGGATGTCCAGCTAGAGACAAAGAGACAACTTCACTTGGCATTTCCATTGTAACTGCAGAGGCATTTTGCACATCGGCTAATCAGAGATTTGTTTTTGCGGAGTATCAGACAGTCCGCTGAAGAGCTAGGCCAGTATTATGTTTGTTCAAAATGGAGTGCTGTTTGAAAAGACCCATGTTTCATTAAACAAGTGGGTCACGGTCTGAAAGGGCTCTCTTTAAGCCCACGGTTCTTCTCCTGATGCTGTGACATTCAGCTTGCTGTCTTATTAAAAAGGAACAAATAATAGTCAGTGAAGTGTTTGCATCAGTATTGTTCTACAATCAAATCGAACACCAGCTAGTAATACCATCACGGAAAGTATATGGCTGTTGCAGTCAACGATAAAAAAAATGGAGGGATAGAAAGTGCAAATAAAATAATCCTGAATTGTGAGACCAATCAAGATCCATGCAAAGCCTGATTAGATACTTGAGCACAGTGTTATTTGACTTGCAGCTTCTATTATGGCCTCGAGCAGATTGTTTGTCTGTAAGCTGTATTTGTTTTGAGGAGAGAGCTGACCTAACCTGACCCTTTAAGACAGCCCTTCTCAAAGTCCGGACTCTGGAATTCGATCCAGACCCGCCTCCACTTAGTATTTCAAGTGCACTAGTATCACTCAGACCTCCAAGGCACACACACACACACTATGGGCGCATGAACCAGTGTTGCAATTTCTACCAACTTTTTTGTAAGACAAAGAACACAGCAACTAGCGACACTTTTGGATAAAACTTTTAGCTATCATTCAGTAGAATAATGTCACCGGTTTCGCCCCACGAGTGCAAGGTTTTTCAGTGCAGAGTTAGCAGCACATTCAACTCACCGAACCGCGACAGACTTGTGAATGAAAGAGTAGAAAACAGCATTTCCAAAAACCTATCACTGTTGACTGTCTGGGCATATGAACATGAATGTAATTTGTCCGTATTTTTTATTTTAAATAATACAAATGCAGCCTTTGAGCATTAGCGACTTCTTTGTAAATCTTGCAAAATCTTACCAACCCAAAACGTTTGAACAGTAGGGTATATTTCTAAATCATCTCATGGGCTTAAAGTGCAAAAGCACTTGATGGCCTGACATCCAAATCATCAGTGACTGTGTTGTCTCCGCTCCACTTTACTCTAATTAAATATTCTGTGTGTCTAACTGTGTCTGTTGGCAGCTCTCATCTAATGTGTGAGAGAGAGGCCACTGAACTGCTACATGAACAAAAACAGGGTTCGGGGGAACTTGAGATAGACCGGGAAATACAAAATAGCTGGGGAAAATATGAATATGTAGAGTAGACATTAAAAATATACATTTTCTGCTTTATAATTATTTATTTAGGATGCATGCATGTGTGAAAACAATATGAGGGGGTCCAGGTATCCCCCTGGTTGAGGTCTACAGTGCCCCCGCTTACACTGATGGTAGTAATACTAAAACCAATGATAAAATACATAACTTTAAACCTGACAACATCCTTTACAATCTCACTGACAAAGCAAGCGACGTGGGAGTCTTATTGACTGAACAGCTGAAGGACATTTGATTTATTGAGTTTTCAGACTAGATGAATAAGCACACAAAATATGCTTCACGGCAACGACAAGAGGACAATACAATGGGGCCATTCAATTCAATTTGAACATTCAGTGTAAACAGTGATTAGAAGCACTTACTGTATCAGCCTCTGGGAGGTCAAATGGATTGCATATATAATCCATAAAATCTGTTTTATTATAGTATCTGTTCTCGTTTACGACTTCAACATGATGAGATTTTAATTACAGACTGAATTCAAAGCTTGTGACAATTTAACCCTTTGTTTACTAAGCAGTGGTGAAAGAATTTAGTTTGAGAGGGGAAGTTTAGATCCGAGTCTCCTGTGAATGTGGTTACACTAAAATATTCATGACGGAATATGCAGGGAAGGGACATCGAAATATTTCACAGGCAAGACTAAAAAACATGCTTTTAATGACATTTGATGGTTTAATGATAAGTTGGATGGTGAAGATCAAGGAGAGATGGAATGATATGTATCTTGAGCTTTAGCTGGTGTATATGGTGATGGTGGGGTGAGACAGACTGAGTGAGTGAGAGACCCACCTGATGCTGCTCATGCTTCCGGTCTCAGATCCCAGCTTGCATCTCTCCAGCTGGGTGGCAACAATCTGCCTCTCAGCCTCCAACTCTCTTGTCAGTCTCTCAAATTGCAGCTCCTGCAAACATAAAGCAGACAGAGCGTATGTGTAAAGCCCTAAAGGAATTATGGAATTGATTCTGTCTATAACATGTACCGCACATGCACTTACACATGCTCCAGTAACTACTACACAGAGCGTGTGTGTGTGTGTGTGTGTGTGTGTGTGTGTGAGTGGGATGCAGAGACACTGTAAGGCTCTGCAGCCACTCAGGGCTTTTCTTTACATATTGATAAAATGCACTTGCATTTTCTTTCTTTCAAAATGCTGCCATATAAATCTAGTCTCCGGTCAATAACTTCGTTAAGAACTGCAATTTTAAACATGGTCAAACTTTAAGAATGAGAGTCAGAGCCCAACCCAGGACAAACCATCTATTAAAGCAAACATTCGTCTAAACTTGTTTGTTTTAAGACATTTTATTTTTCCTTCTCCAGAAATCTATGTGAAAAAAATATATGTGGTAGGCTACACAAATATATTAAACAAAATCTTGAAGTGTCATCATTTGTGAGAGGTACAGTTTTACAGAGATGGAAACTAACATTTTTATGCTGCAAAGAGAAAACAGGTAAATTATATTCATTTAATCATTTGTTATTATATTTGGCCATAAATCTGTACTTTGCATCATTTTTGCCAAAACAACAACAACAATAATAATAATAATAATAATAATAATAATAATAATATACACTAAAAGTTGGGGTTCCTATGATTTTTTAAATAAATCCTGTTCCACTCACCAAGCCTTTATTTATTTGACCAAAAATACAGTAAAATACTATGAAATATTATTACAATTAAACTATTCAGATTGTTCTATTTTAGTATATTTTCAAATGTCATGTATTCCTTTGATGGCAGAGCTGAATTCTCAGTCATCAGTGTCACATGATCTTTCAGAAATCATTCTAATATTCTGATTTGGTGTTCAAGAAACATTTCTTAATATTATCAATGTTGAAAACAGCTGTTCTGCAGAATTTAATTAATTAATTAATTAATTTTTTTTTGGGGGGGGGGGGGGATATTATACATTTTTTCAGGATTTGTTGATGTATAAGATAATATTTTTTTTGAAATCAAAATCTTTTGTAACATTATAAATGTCTTTACTGGCACCTTTTTCAACTTAATCCTTACTTGCTGAATAAAACTTTTAAACAGTGGTGATGTACTTAATTTTGGGCACTGGCCATAATAAATCAACTGCCTGCAAAGTACAATAATTAAAAAAAGAAAGAGTACATTCTTTTTAACTTTTTTTTGCACCACAGTTTCTCCAGACATTCAAAAGGCATTATTCTGAACTTTGATAGTCACTGGACCATTCCAGCACTACACACCCCTCCCACCCCTCTCTTAATTAGATATGCGCCGCTTAACATTTAATGACAAACTTGTCTGTGCTAAATCAGAGATAAAATCCCAGAGCTCCTCTTTAAAGTAATCACTGTGAAAATCCAGTCAGAAACACTGCACTATTTGCCTGCGCCTACGCATGCACATAGTGCAGTGTTTCTGACTGGATTTTCCTACGGCTACGACAGTCAATGCAACGTCCTCACTTCTTTTGTGACAAGGCTGAAATGAGTTCACTCAGTCACAAGGTCAAAGACTCTCTCCCCAGAGCGGTTAACGCTAAGAGGGCTCCAGAACGCATCACCTGCTGTTTTGGGCAGAGACCCAGATGAAGGCTACAAAAATACCCATTCACAGTGTTGAAGAGAGCTCTATGGACCATGACGACTGAAGAGGCGCTCACTGCAGCATTCAAACATTATACACATTTAGGGTCTCAATTAATTAAATTACGGCAGACGCATTCCGGTGCATTTGCAACAGACAGGCATGTTGCATAGCTCTGTGACTGTAAAGGCATCGCAATTACGATACAAACAAGCATCATCTCTGACCTTTCTTATATCACAACAACGCGTTCAAGATGGAGCCACAAAGAGAGAACAACGACTGATTAAACTCTAACAATCTAACCATCAATAACAACAAAACCACTCCAGCTTCCAGTCTCACAATAAAACACCTGTTGCCTTCACAAATAAAATAACAGCGCTCTTACCGGCACATGTACCATACTCCAGAGGCCGTCCGCGCTGAGAAAGAGCCGTGTCTGTGCATCACTATCCCACTAGACTGCATTCATCTCCGCTTATCAGGAGAGTAAAGTCATTATAGGAAGTACAAGAGTGGTAGTGACTGCCTTCCAGCGGGAAAGCAAAAAGTGGAGTGCAGGCAGGCACAAAGGTCGTCATGGCAACAGTGAATTTAGAGCCGCTTTGGCATTATTTGTGCAACATTGCATCACAAAGGGTCCCTCCCACCAGCCAGCCAGCCAAATACCACCGCCCTCCAGTCACTCTTCCGCCTCCTCCTAAACTCTTTCCCTCTTTCTGACGCCATCTGTGCTCCACTCTGAAGGGGGGGGGGGGGGGGTAGGGGGGGGGTCTTGTTGAAAGGATCGCAGAGAGGAAGAGGTGTTTTTTGCCAGTCCAGGCAGCAGCTGTGAAAAAAAACATTGTGCGATGCTAGGCTTTGTGCTTCCTCTAGGGATCCTTAACAGTCTGTTCTGCCTCAGTAGCCTGCAACAGACAGGCTCCCCGAGTGGGGAGAAGCCTCCACTTGTCACAAAAGTTGGTTAAATACAGCAGTGCGCACAAACAAAAGCCACTCGGCTAGGACAGCAGATATGTCACCTGGACCAAAAGTGGTGATTCTTTGCCATTCAAATAATTGTTTTTTCTGCCCCTACACTACATTGTAAAAATGATTTTTCAAATTTCAGATTGTCTTACAAGTAGTGTTGTCCAATCGGTTAATCACGATTAATCACACCCAAAATAAAAGTTTGTATGTACATAATACTGTACTGTATGTGTATGTACTGTATATATTTGTGTGTGTATATATATATATATATATATATATATAAACAAACATACATATAGTTCAAGTTCAAGTCTGCTTTATTGTCAATTCTTCCACATGTACAGTTACATACATACAGAGAATCGAAATTGCGTTACTCTCAGACCCCCGGTGCACACAGATAACATTAACATTAAAGCCTAAAAATCTAGATAAAAATATAAAATGTAGATACAACTATAAAATAAGGGAATGCTAAAAAAAGACATATAATAAAAATTAAAAAGGCAAAAGGCGCTGAATGAGGTAGTGAGCAGACCAATGCTGCACAAAGTGACTGGTGCATGTCATCATATTTAGTGGGGTGGGGAGATCTGGGGGGGGGGGTTCATAGTTCAGTGGTGCCTGGGGCAGAAGAGGGGAGGGGAGTTCAGCTTCCTGACAGCCTGGTGGATGAAGCTGTCCTTCAGTCTGCTGGTCCTGGCCTTGTGGCAGCAGACTGAATATACATACATATATATATATATATATATATATATATATATATATATATATATATATATATATATATATATATTTAAGAAACATTGTGCACTCACAATATTATGCAAACCAAAATTGATTTGACAGCTCTATACTTACAAGAAACTATTATTTCACTCTTTCTACGTCTATCTAATTCAATGTGTTACTTGCCACTTATTGACAGATTCTTATAATGTAGTCTATATAATGTGATAAAAATCATAAAATGTGTTTTATATGGCCAGGATTGTGACGAGAGTGCCAAATAGGAATGTATTCCCATTATCTTAAATAATAACTCTAGAAAAGGCCGTCAAACCTATTTGTTTGGAAAATAAATAGCCAGGGGACTGAGAAATTGATTTGACTGCTTGAAAAGCTGAATGTGGTCTTCTGGCCTAAATGCCTAATTGCGCCCTGTGGACAAAGACTGACATTTAAGTTTCTTCACTGGTCCATTTGATAGCAAAATGTCACTTGGGGTTCGCCTCATGAGTTCCTTTAAGGATTTAACCCAATTTCTATAATTTCACGGAGTTAAATGAGTCCTGAGCCACTCCACAGCCTGACCACACAGACTGAGAACCATACAAAACAGTGTTAAATACACAGGAATGACTCAGATGAACTCATTTGCTGTAAAATGTAAAGGGAAGAGTACATGTACTCCTGGTTGAAATTAGCAGAAATGAGAACAGCCTTTTTGTTGATAATCTGGTCAAGACAGCCTCAACTGTTATGGATACTTTTAAGTAATTAAAAGAACTGCTTCATTTGAATGAATATGTGATGCCTATTATGATTAAGAACAATCTAAATGACTTCTGGCTAAAGCAAATCACTCCTGTCAGACAAAGATATAATGAGCTGATTAACAAGCTTCCCCTAAAATAAAAAGCCTTAAAATGCAGAGGCTGAATCAAAAGGAAAAAAATTAAATTTGGCCAGAGCTGTACTACCCCTTACAAACACTGGCACTTTCCCCAAAGAATCCTTGCCGTGCTCATAATAAAACTTTATGTGCCAGTGGCTTTTTTATTATTAATTAATGTGTCATTTTAAAAACACTAAGATTAATTTCTTTGTTTAACACCAAATGAAGGGGACAAAAAAGCTGAGCTTTAACAACAGATCTTCTGAGAATTCTGAAAAGAATACTTTCTACATTAATAAGACTACTACAGTCAACATGTCAACAAAATCTAAGAAAGTGATGCTGAAAAGCGTCATTTTCCTGTGTATACAGACACTGTGTATGTCCAGGTTGTTAAACATGCGATCATCGCATGTGATTTTGTTTAGCACAAGTGATACAGGAGAATTTTAATGGGATAGAGTCACACACACAGGAGAGACTGTGTTCTGCTTGCACGTGCAACCTTGAAAACTGCACACAAAGCACACATACAAGAGACCAGGACATTTTGGTACATTGTGTTTATACATGGCAGAGGGGAGAGGGTTCTTCACTGCTGCAGAGCATCCTTTGTCATCAAAATCTACACTGATTTTAGATCTGAAGTTCAGTTCATTCTCTGAATATTGAATTTGAACTGACCTCTGACTACTAAATGCCTCCAAAATGTGAGATTGCCATCTAGTGGAGGAGAACAAAAAAAATAAATTATGGTGATTTTTCATAATATGTGTGAGTAAACAAGCAGTGGCAAAATGATAACCCTTTATTTTCAGCGTATTTTGAAAAGGACACCAGGCCTTCTGCGCTTGAATAAGAGATACTTAAATATGACTGTAATAATAATAATAATAAATACAAAAATGTGGTTTATGCTTACAGACCCCAGTAAATCATCACAATATGAGTTTCTGTTAATGATTTTGGTTAGTTTTGAGGTCTTATATTTCCTGTTCTTAAAGGTTGGCAAAATACATTTCTTTTTCAGGAAGTGGACCAAAAATAACGATGACTCATCTGGTACTAAACATTTTTGTCCACTAAAATGCACTCTATAGTGAAAATGCCCTGCCTGCAAACACAACCTGACTAGCACTAGTAAGCAAGATCAATAATATTTCTATATTTCATTTTGAATGTCCATCGATAAATAATGAGGCTTTTTAGAGCCAAATGGTGTAGTTACAGCATTTACCAGCAAGGGGTTAAAATAGCATCCTTTGACAGCAAAAAACAAATAATGCTTCATGGCTGTGACATACACTTCATTTTGAAACTTTGGTGTCAGTAAGATTACCTTTTTTGAAAATTAATAAATACTTTAATTCAGCAAGCATTGCATGGATCAAATGTGAAGACATTAAAGAAAGAAAAGATATATGTTGCAGATTAAAATGTTAAAAGATTTCTCTATTTTTTTTGTATGTTCTTTTGAGCTTTCAGTTTAACAAAAAATCATGAAATTCAATGTATGCAGTTTCCATTATAATATTATGCAGCACAACTGCTCAACAATGATAATAATAAAAATGTGCACTATAAATTAGCACCAAATGTACATATTTTTGAATGACTTCTAAAGGACCATGTGACACTGCAGACTGGAGTTATGACTGCTAAAAATTCAGCGTTGTCATAACAGGAATAAATGACATTATAAAAAATATTAAAATAGAAAAACAAAGTTTATTTAAACTGAAAAAAAAAAACGATCTAAATATTACTGTTTTTACTGTATTGATAAAAATGCAGCCCTAGTTAGAAAGGAGAAATTCGAAATCCAAACCCAAACTAATGAACGATAGTGTAACTAAAGCTCTTCAATATGTCCCACCCAATCATCCTGTTTCAACAGGAAGTACACCAACTCAGGAAAGAAAATAGCCCCATTTTACATGTTTAGTTTTAACTCCTCTCAGAGACAAACACTGTACGTGACATGAACTCTGTCCACCGGTACCCTCAAGTGAAAAGCATCAAAAAAAGATGGCAGACCGTTTTTCTCGCTCTGATAGGAGAGCTATTAGAGTGGCCCACAGCAGCCTGTGGCTGTGGCCTACTTTAACATTCACCGTGTAGATTTCCAACCCTAAGAGCATGTCGCTTTTTTTCTGTCCCATGTTTAAAAGCAGGAGTGTGAGTTAAACACTAGCAGGAAGCGAAGGGCTTGTCATGATCCATTTTTATCTGCTCATGGAATTGACTCAAAAAAGGCCTCCAGCCGAGACAGACATATATGCAAACAATTGTACTGTACATTACACACTAAATTCTGACATGCACAATAATCTATAATGCATTTTGTAAATTACTTTTTATGACCAGATATAATAAGCAATAACAATCACCTGTCATTATTCCTAACAGATCAAGCCGTCTAGGAAGCTGTCCACCTGCTGACAAGCAGGTGACCAATCTTATTATAGATAGGATGTGGAGCAGTGACTAGCATAGCACTGAGACCTGGAGTGTCAAATATTTCACATATCTTACACCACGCAGCCCCAAAACCTACATCCATTCCTCCCACTCGTCCGCAAAACCATGTGACACTGAGGCGTAACGGCGCATTTGCAGTGTGTTGACCATCAAAAACCATTTGTATCTGTGAATTTAGACACCAGGCGCTAAATGAAACCGGCAGCACAAGATGATGGAAATGACTCAAACCTTGCTGTTCCTTAACTCAGCTCATCTGAGGACTGGTAAGGTTCTGTGTAATTACTGTTTACAGTATACAAAGATTTAGAGAGTTTCTAATTAAACTGTTGGAAAATGAATGTTTCCGTGTGAGTGCGGGGGGAATCATAACCTCCTATTAGAGACAGTCTGTAAGGATGGAGAACTTTACAGTAGTTTGACATGAAGTACCCACCTGTTCTTTAACAGAGGCCAAGATGGCAGAGGTGGTCTCCGTCTCGGATCCATCTCCGTTTGAGGCGTTCAGTACTGGGCTCAACATGCTGGAGTTTTCTGTGTCAGAGAGATGGTCTGGTACTGGCATCACTTCTGTGAACCAAACAATAGAACCAACAGTTATTCAAAATGAACTTTCAAGGTTTTTGTCATGCTTCAGTGTATACTGGAGCAATCAGTTGAAACAAATCCTTTACAATGACAGACTGTCGGGTAAAATGACATTAAAAATCACGGTTTGGCACTTTTCAGATGTCATAATACTAATCAAAGTGCTTTATCAATTGTTTGTTGTGATGTAATAATTGTAAGACATAATATTCAATTAACCGTCTCTTGTTTCTTCTTTCAGTCTCTTTCTCTCGTCTTTGACCTACTTTTTTCTCCTCATCTCTCGAGGTTTGTGATTCCGAACACGATTCTCAGCTTGTCACCGTCATGCTTTGATTTGTGTTCATCAGCTTCAGAAAAGACTTTGAAAACCCCATGAAACTACAGTTTAGTTTTGTGGCTTTTAGTTAATGTCCGATTAGATGTATTCATAAACGTTTACAAATTTCACTGTTAGCAAATAAGCACATACACTACCATTCAAAAGCTCTCTCTCTCTCTCTCTCTCTCTCTCTCTCTCTCTCTCTCTCTCTCTCTCTCTCTATATATATATATATATATGTTTTTGTTGTTTGTTTCAAGGCTCAAAAACATAAAAAAGAGAGAGAGATGCTTTTATTTGATCGAAAATGAAGTAAAAACTTTAATATTGTGAAATTTTTCAGCAGCTTTATTCCAGTCTTCACTGTCACGTGATCCTTCAGAAATCATTCAAATTTTTATTTTTTTATATTTTTTTACTGTCACTTTTGATAAATTTAATGATTTAATAAGAAAAAAATGACCCCAAATGTTATAACTAACATATATGCATATAAAAGCATAGACTTTCTTTTGCAGGATATTTCAAACTATCCAATCAGATGTGATCTAGAATGAGCAAGCCCCGCCCCCAAGACCACCTGTAACCAACTAGTAAGCAGTGATGTAACTAAAGCCTAATAGCTATTAAAAAAACAACAACAAAAAACAGGGACAAGTCCATCAATATGTTTGGCTCAAACTTTTTGTTTGTAATACATCAAGTGATTTTGTGGGTTTTTAAATCCTTAGATTTTAAGTAATGAAATCCCATTATAATTCTCTGGTCCATTCTGGACACTCACTTCACCCTCAGCTTCCTCCTTGGCAATTACACTCACTCTTCAAAATCAACCATCCAAATTGAAAGCTTTCCCAGACAACACTGTGCACACAGCAGGAGCAGACAGAAAATGGCTGCTCACGTGTGAATATGTACCTATGAGCACCGGCACACAGCCTTTCAACACAACCACATCAGGCACAACTGTGAACACATCTGCTATGTATTGAAGACAGAGCGCCCAATCAGAAAAACCTGAACAGTACGATCTGTGAAAACAAAAGCCAGTCGTAGGTGAAGTAGGAAAAGTATCGATAACTGCTCAATTTTTTCATCAAATTTGGTTACCTGATGCAGATGCTTTTCATTTCTAGATCAAACCGATGACTTACTTACCAGTAAGATCATGCAAAACAGACCAGAACATCAACAAATGTCAGTCCCAGCTGCTGGTGTTGGTGTGTGTGGGTTCAGATGGATTACATGTTTTTTGACAATAATCAAATCCATCTGCCTCTGATTAATAGTGTCCTGATATCAAACAAAATAAACAAAAAACACAAAATGTCACAGTGCTGTGATGTAAACACACAAACATTTGGTCTAGCACATTTTTTACATTGTGTTGCAAATTATTAAGCATTACTTATAATGGGCTGAATGTTGCATATCAACACTGGTTTTTGCTCTGTGTGCTATCTGTGTGTTTACCTTTGCTAAAATTTGGTTTATGATTTCATAACTGTCCATGAGTTAAATTATAGCATAATTTGGCTATTATTACAAATAAAAACCAAGTCATTCTTGTTCTGTTTTGGGAATATAAAAATATAATAAATAGGATCATGCGACACTGAATAATGGCTGGTTAAAAACTGAGCTTTGACATCAAAGGAATAACCTACGTTTTAACATATTTTGAAATTGCAATACTATTTCACAATATTACTGTTTTATGCATTTTCTGATCCTTTCAAAAACACTGAAAAATCTTGCCGACCTTCAACTTTTTAAAAGTAGTGTGATAAAATACACTGCATCCCCAGCAAGCCTTTTCATGTTTTGCTATGAGAAATTCTCTGCACACAATAATCACTTAACAGAATCTGAATGTTCACTATTCGAAGTAAACACCACTTCACCACTGACTTGCCCTGGCAACATTTTCAAAGAAAAAAGCAAATAAATATCTCCTTTTATGTCATTATACAGAATAATCATGTAATATTCATGCAATTTTGATCATAATCAGCTTGCATACAAGGCATATATCATTAAAATCAAGCACACTGTTAGCTTTCTTTGATGCTGAGTTTTTCTTGGAATATTGAAAATTGACATTTTATTCAGCGCTGTTTATTATACTGTATGTAGAGAACTTCTCATAACAAAACATACAAATGCTTGCTGGAACAGGATTGTGCACTAAGAATTGGCTGTGCCTTGTAAGCACAATAAATCAACTAGGGGAGTTATAGGATGCATTAATCTAAATGAACATGTAATGAGTACTCTGATTTCTGACTCACAATCATATTTCAAATTAAAAGGAAATGGCAAAACTCTTAACATGCTGAATAGACCATACATAATCTAACTGGCATAACACGCTGTGTGTTTAGTGGAAAAAGAAAGAAAAAGAAAAGGCATTACTTAGAAATAAGTCAAAAAGCCTAATTGTATGGAGTCACATGATCGCTACAATCACTCCAAGGCCGCAGTTACCTCAGAAACAGACCTGCGCTGCTCAGTGAATATTTACTGTAATTTTACTAAAACGCCCCGCACAATGGCCCCGACTCTATCTGTCCGATCGGCTCAAGACAGTAAACTGAAAAATCCCGTAACACAACCTCAATTTCATTGTCAAACGCTAAACAAATTGAACAGTGGAAGAGCCGGAGCCATTGTTGGCCACAAGCGGTTATATCCCATTTCATTTCCTCAGTGGCGCTTTTTCATTTAAAGTGACAAAAGCTACATTTTTTGAATAACGTACTTGGTTGTGCTTCCCCACTGACTTTTGTCTGAAACCACTGAGGTGAATGTAGACATTTGAAGCCTCTCCACTGGCGTAGCTGCGGATATCAAATAGCTGAAAAGGAGAAATTGACATTAATTGATCAAATTTGTGAAATATTCATAATGAATGTCACTGAAAGCTCTACAACAATCTGGGCTCGCAGCCACACATGTCTGAATGCCTAATTTGTCTATGACATCATGCTTGAGCCCGCTAACAGGCTCCCGTTTCCATAGAGATATCAATCCATTATGACAGTCTCTCACCAAGAAGGCAACCGTGAGGCTTACAGTTGATCATATCGGTGATGCGGCACACGGTAACTAATTCTTCTCAAGAAGCTTTGCGCTGATTATTCAGGGTGGTTTGGGGCGGCAAACCACTCGGCTGATATTTCTTATTGGATGTGCATTAACATACAGCTCTATATGTTCTACAGTTTTATGATAAAAACAAAATAAATATTCAAGCATTGGTTATGCTGATTTTTCTTTCATTGTGAGCATGTGTTTGCTGAATGTGTAGGTTCATATAAGATGATGTAAGCGATTGCACCCAATGGAATTACTGCATCGTCTATCCTTAGGGATTATACAGGCTACAACCCATAGCAACAATCTCTACAAAAACAGACCCCAGAAATCAGGACTAGAGAACCTCAGTCCCAACATCTGACCAAATTTTAAGTAATCAGATTTGTTTTATACCATGCAATCTCACAACCTCTTAATCTTGTTTTATGCATTAAACATCTCATTCGAGAGATCAGCTCTGCTTTTGCATTTTCATCCCCTTTATATCCTATTAAGACAATGGCCATATGCTTTTGAAAATGGTTTACTCCCCTCAGATTTTTTTTTTTTTATTCAGAAGACTTCCTCCTATGATCTGATCACCCAGTGAAACACCAGATGTTCCAGAAAAATCTACCAACACTCAGAGGACACGAAGGTGTTCGACTGATGCTGCCATTGGCGGGAATCACAGCTGCAATCCCAGATTAGTCATGTGATCCCCCAGGATACTAAAGTATCGAAATGCACAAACAAAAGGCACATATTGTGTTTACACTCACACCCACATTCACACACCCAACAGCATTTTCAGTGTAAACTCAGATTTGATTAGCTACTAGAATTAATGAGACAGAGAAATGAGGGCGATGCATTAAAAACTAACATTTGGAATATAAATATTTATCATGTGAAACCATTCAAACTAATTTCTTAATCTTACAAAGCATATTAGTTATATAACTTACATGCCAGGGGGATGGGAAGATAAAGGAAAACAAATATTTTTACAGCTTCATTAATCACGCAGACATTAATCAGTTCTTTGTATTCTGACTGCGGACAGATTTGTTTATTTATCGTCTCGACACACGACTGACAACGTTGGGAATGAAACGGCAATAAAATGCAGAGCACACTGCAAGATTAAAATGTTCAATAAGGTCTTAAAGGAAACTAATCTCTTTTTCTGTAAGGTTGGCACACTGGGAGATGACGTTATGCGCTCCTGCACAAAGCACCGAAATGGGACTGGAGATAATGTGTCTTTTATATTGCAATCGGTATATTAATTTAACCGTGTCTTTGCTGTACCTGTAAACATCTCTAGTCGACTAGAATTGCATGACGCGTGTATTATATAAGTCATTCCGAAATACATAAACAAGAGTGACCAGTAAAAGACTAAACTTAGTTATGCCCTAACTCGCATGACATTCAAGAGCTAATTAACTATCAGCAAAAGTCTTGGCGGAGATTGTATAGTTTTTCAAGACATGTCTCCTTGGCCAAAATGTCAATGATACATTGAGAAGCAGCGCAAATGTGAGGCAATTAAAATGCTCCTCGGATCATGTTCTCAAAGGACAGCTGAGCGTGACATCGATGATAAAGAGTAATTATGTGAGGCTCGCTGTGATCAAACAGGCCCCATTGCTTATTAGGGCTTTTCTTCTCTATAGTCTCTGGTGGTAATGTTTGAGTGCATTTTATTTTTTCAGTGGCCACCTCTCCCCCTCTTTATTTTTGTTAAATAGAAGTACATAACGTATAAAAGGTAAAGCGTATTCGCATTAAGAACTATAATCGAAACAGTTATCCCTTTGGCTTCCATTTCGGTCTCTGGTTGAAAAAGCGCAGAAAAAAAGCTTTTGGTTTAGTTCTTTCTTTTCTAACATGCTGATAAAAAAATGTTTGTTTACATATCACTGCATGATTAACTGTTCAAATCTGTCATGAAAGGAACTGCTGATGATTTGTGGTGTGTCAGGGAAATGACAGAAAACATATATTCACAATTCCGCAGTACGCCTGGAAAATGCATCATGGGATATCAGTATAAGGCTTGGATTTTTCAAGCGTGGCATGAGGACATTGCTGCCATGCCTGTGTAGCTCTGGGTAGAAACGGCTGGCTCAGTAAGAGTCCTGACCTAGTATGGATATTAATGACTGCTGCCGGAGAGAGTTGACATTGCTGAAAGCTTTGTTTACTAGTGTTATCTATGTACAAGAACAGCAGTGGAAAATTAATACACCCACTGATTTCTCCGAGACAAAAGCGGTGTGTTGCTCCTTAAGGATGAAGAAAGCGAATCGAATGGATATCTATATCCTTGCCAACGTTAATGGGTCATGTCATCCCATTTGGTGTGTTTGGTTATGTAAAGCTAATTGCAACATTCACTTGTTTGCTTCAGATAATAAGTTCACCGACACGCTGGGACCCTCTATAATTGGCCACTGAGCGGTGCCAGAGAGGACCCCTACTGGTCAAACAATGACAAGAGCACTTAAGACATCGCAATAGTACAAAATAGTTCAATTATCTTATTTGAGAGATCTGAAACCCTGAACAAAATAGTTTAATTCTTACCATTGCTAATATAACCTCTCATAATATGACTGTGACAACTGCAACATCAATTTGGGGTTTCCATAAAATCAAATAAGTATTAATCTGGGGATAAGAAGTCATATAAATTCTAATTAAATTAATTAGTTTCCCTAAGAAAAAAGTAATATTACACTCATTACAGTTTCATATTACAGTACATCACCAAATTATTTCAGTTAACCTAACCTAACCCTAACTAACCCTAACCCTATATATATATATATATATATATATATATATATATATATATATATATATATATATATATATATATATATATATATATATATATATGACATAACCTGAAAGATCTGGTCCAATCCTGAATGTTTTGTTGTTGTTGTTTTTTGTTAAATTCCTAAATTATGTTCTGTTTTGCAAGGTATTTTCATATTTTATGTATGGAATAAAAATACAATCAGATAGAATAAAAAAACATTTTAAGTAACAGTGACAAACAACAAACTACATTATCATTATTTTTAATAATTAATATTTTAATTTGAGATAATAGCATCATCTATGGAAAGTACACCTTCGTTCTGCCTTTCTCTCTATAAAACTTATATAAAACTCTATAAAACCAATTTGCCACATAGCTGCTTATCCATTTTTGCATTTAATTGATATGGATTTAATTGTGATTTAAATTAAATAATTGTATTATATAAGGAGAAAGAGACAATATTGTGCTGCAAAAGACATGAAACAACTGTGACAACAGTCAAGACAGCTGTCCAGTTGAACGGCCACTAAAAAAAGCAATTGTGGACCGAATGCCACAATTGATCAATCAGAATAAAGAATTCCTTCGAATAATAACAAGCAACTTCATGATCCAGTTTGTCATAATAGCACCATATTCACACAACGGCTATTTGACGTCAAGATAAACCTCTGAAAATAATCATAAAAAAAAAGATAATTCAGATAAACCAATTGCATAAATAATCTCACCATTCTCATCCAAATTATGCAAGATATTTTAAATTATTCAATTTAAAAAGCAAACTATTGCTGGTTAGGTTGGGAACTTTAAACCATTCTTCACAAAAAAAAAAAAAAAATACAATAGCATTTGCAAAAACAACACTAACCTTCCTTTTGAATTTATTCTGGTTGGCAAATCTAAAAATAGATAGCCAGGGCCCTACTGTCTCTCATATTTCATATTTCATGTGTCAGTGGATTCCTTAATCACAAGTGCAAATGCTCAGTGAGCACAGCTTGTCTCTCCCCACTCCAGGTCTGTATAATCCATGCAGTCAGGTAGGAATGTATTTTTGCCCTCCTATCAAGTCTTTTCTGGAGCACTGACAGTGTGTGCATAAGCAAGGCAGCTCCCCGGTGCATTGGCAGAGCACATATAAGAAGATGTTTCCACGGTACACTGGCTAAATGAAGTTGAAGAAAGATCACTCACTCAAGCACTTGATCTTTCTACAAGGCAATGCTGGGAAAAGACGCTGCCCACTAACAATAAGACAACTTAACGCACATGGGAATTTAGCAAGAGGAGGCTATTTGACTTCCAGATCAAATCTAAAGGATTCTGTTAGCTCATAATTGCAAAATAAACAAAGACTGCAAAATGAAAAAAATCAATTTGTTGCCATTATAATCCTACCTGTACATAATGTCTTAAAGCTACCGCTAGAAAAAAAATGGTTCACTATAACGTACAAAACAACTGGCCTGACCACAAGACGGACAGTGCAACAATATTAGATCATTATTAACTCAATACTAAAGTCCTCTGAGGTCCTTTTTTCATGACAATCAATAACTGTGAAGCAAGATGGCACAGTGTGATATAAGATGTGAATGTAGTACTGGTTGATTTATCCAGAAATTCAGAAAGCCATGTACTGAAATAGCTAAATATTTTAAATCAACTACTGTAAACAAAACGGTTTGATTCCCAGCATGCAGTCCAGTATTTTCAATAACTTTTAAATAAGTTCCCACTGGTTCCAGTCTGTTAATACATTAACTAAAAATGAGTGATCTATTTGTTACAGTGTTGATTAATCTTAGTTATTACACGGCTCTGTGGAATACTTGATTCTGATTGGTCAGTCGCGACATTCCGAGGTATGTTATCCCTCGATAAAAACCAGTAAATGCTGATAACACAGGCTCATCCGGGTAACTGAAGTCGGTGCTGTACTCTTGCAAGGAACAGTTTTTCTTTGCGCTTGTTTAGCTAATAATCGTGGTCCCGATCACCCTGTCGGCAGTTATTCTGCGATAACAACCGGCTGGATGTACATGATCACTTACTTAATAAAATACAACTATTCATTATTTCTTCATTTTAGCTCAAATATATTAACATACAACTTTGATTTTAATAATGTATTACTAAACTTTGAAATTATCATTAACTAAGAATAATAATTGCTTTATAAGTATTTTGCACTGTTAATTCATGTTTACCAATGAAGCTAACTAATGTTAACAAATCAAATCTGATCACAAAGTGTCACTAATATGTAATGTCCAGTGTGAAAATTTGAAATTTTCAATACTATTTAGTTGTAAAACATTACTATATCTATCTCCTAAAATCTTGTGATATTTACTGCCATATTTTACAGTGCCTCTCTGAAGCCAATCATAGATATTGATCTTCAAATATGAGAGGACAAGTTCACAATAATCATCTACACATAATATGTGCTAAGTAATCTTTTTTCTTTCACATCCTTTGAGGTTAACTATTGTATTACTGGAACATCAAGCTACAGATTAAATGTACACATAAAGCCTCAAATCCAGCCATGAAGGATTCATCAAATTCCAGGTCACTATTTGGCAGACCTTCTTAAAAATATAAAAGACTCTGCGCTTTCATATCCTCCTGTATGACAGCTATAACTATATATCAGCTGTGGGTGTCAGCTCAGATGACAACAATGGCAAGTGTCTGTGTCATCACCCGCTTTATCTCTGGGGTCATTATCAGAAGAGATAGGAGTCAGTCCATACCAAGTGGCTGGAGTCAAGTCTGATATTTATCAATAGGTCTATTACTTTCTCCTAAGCAGAATACTGAACAAAAAGGTTAAAAAAAAATTATCAAAAATGTATAACTAAATATTTATGGCAAATAAAACCTACAAAATTAGTAAAATGCCCAATATAAGTATACTTATGCGCTCCATGTGCTGCACCATTTTAATAATTAATAATAATACCAGCACTCTGCACATTTTAATGTCTTCACACCAGGTTTAACCTGTTAACTGTCACCCGTACCCTCTGTGGGAAGCCTACATTTACTTCACTATATTACAATTAAATCTAATCTTATCTTGACAAACTATATATTGTTGGAAAGGTCTAAGACTCCCAAATATATATTTTACCAATGATTTTTGTTAAAAATGATGTAGGAAAGTAACAGATTAATTTATGACAAGAGTGCACCCTCAAAAATCTACATCATTACAGGAGTTCTGACCTTTGTTTAAAAAAAAAAAAGAATTATTCGTTGCCTTTTTCTCTATCACATTTAGAAACCATCAGAAATTATATATCAACTGAAAACTTAAAATCTCAAAATGCATCCTTTAAAACCTATTTTAAAATCAGACATTGCATTACCATGTAAACGGTACATCAATATCATGTTAGAAAATGTTTTCATTCATTTAATTATAAAAATATTTGTTTGGATTATGCACTACACAGTCTATGTTCAAAAATGTGAGTGACAGTTGCTATTGATTGCCTGTCCATTATTCTGAATTTGGAAATGTATTGAGAAAGTCAGGTCCTAACTGTTTTCTATCTGTATTGCATTTTTGAACATGTAACATTTAGCTAAAAATGTTATAAATGTTTATGGGTGTTTTGAATGCATTTTGCTCTAATTTTGATTGTATATTGCAAATAACAGGAGAGCTGCTCATCCTGGTATTCTGTGAGAGTGTACACGACCTGTTACAAAATACATACACAGCTCCTCCATTAATCATATGCAGCCATATACGGTAGCTAGCAGGTTAATACCAGTATGCATACAGTATTTCACAGTCATGCACTGTTGCTCTCTGAGAGCATGCTCTTAGTGTGGGTGCATCAGCACATTAAAATGTTGAATACCAGGGGCAGGTCTGCTGAAACCTTTCTGCACAAAAAAAAAGAAAAAAATAAGAAAAAATTCCATATGCAATGTATAATTTATGATCAACCTGAGAGTGTCCGATCCCCTGAACGATCAATATTCTCTCTCTCTCTCCATCTCCCTCTCTTTCTCTCTCTGTTGCATTATATCTCTTTTGATTTTTTTTTCTGTGGGAAAGTACTTTTGTGCATTAATGTATTAGTAAATCAAACCTTTGCAGCAAACACTTCATCTCTTCTTGTTGCTGTAAAAAATAAAAAAATAGATAAAAACTGCTAATATACCTACACTGTAAAATTTCCCAGTAATAACTACTAATTGCTTAACTGTAAGTCACCTTATACATGGAAAATATATTATATTTTAAGGTAATTACACTATAATATATAATATATTACTCTCTCTCTCTCTCTCTCTCTATATATATATATATATATATATATATATACCCTACACACATATTTGTATAAATAAAAAATGTAATTATTATTAAGGGAATATGTATATTGTAGCCTAGTTAACAAAGTTAAAATAAGTATAAATTTAGTGTAAATTATTGTTAAAATTCTGATTTTTATATTTAAAATAAATCACCAGCCTTTAAATTTATGGGTAAATGGGGATTATCAGAATTCTGCAGAATTCTCTGCATGAAATATCATATTTTAGACACAATTAGGAACTGTAAAATATACAGTCCCAAAAATGCCATCCTGTAAGTTTTGCAACCCTTAGGCTACCGTATTTTTACAGTACTTTTTTAATCATACATTTATTTTAAAAATGTAAGAAAATAAAAGACATAAATGTCATAATTATCTTGTTTATGAGCTGCTTTTGCTTAAGTGAGCACCACCATACTATGGATAACATATACATGAATGTGCCACGTGTGGGAAAAGATATTATTCAAATAACCTTTAAATTAATAAACACTTATGAAATGATGGCATAATAGTTTCTAAACGAGCTGAATTATTGTTTATTCTTTTTCAAGACAGCCTCACCTAAACAAGTGCAGAGAGAGGCGGTCAGTCTAGCCACATACAGCCATCCCATTTCCTAATTAACACAAATGAATAGGCTTTATTCATCTTTAATACTCAGAATCTATTTAAACAATGTCTTATAAAAGATTTTTCTGTGTTAGAAGGTCAAATATACTCATTTTCAGTCGTAATGCTAGAAAAAAATGAGGCTACACGTAGGCTCCCAGTAAATCAAGAAATCAAAATGAATGGACACAAATGAAAACGGTACTTTGCAAGCCAAGCCGTTGACAGTTTGGATTTCATAACGAATCGCGAGGAACATGCTGTCAAACTAGACAAAGAAGCAGCAGTCATGTCCGTGGACTAGTGTAATCTTATAAATACATCATTGAAATTTAGGTCAATAGGGAAGTAATAGGTTTTCTGTGCTCGCGCTCCCCCTCCCATCCGTCTTGGATGGAGAATGATGCTCTCTAATGGATTCCATTTTCAGTTCCCAGCCTGCGCTCACAGCCCTCTGAATACGTGCATTAAACGCGATAAAAAAAAACCTAAACACAAAACCAGCGACATCCACATGCTATCAAACACATACAACATGCGCTGTTAATAAGTGTACCGGGGGGATCGCAACTGTTTCGAGCGTTTTCTTGGCAGATATCGTGGTTGTAGGTGGGGAATGTGACAACTGGAAATGCATCTGGAATGACATTGCGCTTACCGAATAATGTCCAGAGGAACAACGTTTTTCTCGCTTCCCCTCCCCAATTAATGCCGACAATTCACAGCGAGCGACACACGGAAATCATTCCCAACTACTGGCATTGAACGCAGAAGAGATGCTGGCGTGTCGAGGAAAGGATAGCATCTGCTAGGTATCCTAGGAAAATGGTAAGGATAGAAGAAGACCGGGAAACTGCGGTGGGTGGCCACGGACACAGCAGCAGCAGCAGCTCCTGCTTTCTCCCTCTCTCTCCTCCTCCTCTTCCCTGCTGGACCATCCCTATCCGAGCACCTTGCTGCAGTGATGACAACGCGTCCCATAGCGACATCTCGCGCTCATGTTTCAAATCGCACCTCTAAGCTCCCATTGGCACGACAGTGTCAGACTTGATGACAATCAGCTTATTTTTTTGTGGTCAAACAGATTAGTTAGACAATATATATATATATATATATATATATATATATAACCATTCTGCACATAAATGTATTTCTGTCATGACAACTTTCAGTGGGAATAGCATGGTAATGTACATGGCAATTTTTTATGTATTTGGTCTTGGCTAAATAGACCTGCTACGCTGTTGCTGCGTCAGAGCAAGTACCGAGACTTGCTACTGCCAATGCATCCACAACATGCTGTTGTGAGCAAATAAGAAATATTATTGCTGAACATATAACATATATGAATAACCTCCATAACTTGATCACACCGTAGCAGATCTATACAGGTGGAGCTGGGGAAGGTGGAGGTTTTCTGAAGTGCGCTGCTACTGCTACAGCAAACACTAGCCAAGTATTTGAATGTTAAGCAGCGAGCTTATTGGCTACCGATACAAGAGTCATTATGTCATATTGAGTTAGACCTATCGGACTATCTAGAGTTTTATGCCAGAACTTTGTGTATGACCGAAACTGAAATGTATTTTTATTATACCCACAATTTCATTATTGAAACTGCCCTTTTGAAGAGGATAAGTCAACGAATGTAGGGGGTTAGGAAATGTACAAGCTGGTAATCTATATTTAGGAAATTCAGCATGTGAAAGCAACAATACTTTTGCAATTTTTTGCAGATTTTACACGCACATTATTACAAATTGCAGTAATATCATTCAAACTAAAAAAATATGCACACACACACACAAACACACACACACACACACACACACATATATATATACAGTAAATATATATATACATATATATATATTCAATTCAATTCAATTCAAGTTTATTTGTATAGCGCTTTTTACAAAACAAATCGTTACAAAGCAACTTTACAGAAAAATTATGTTTTTACTATATTTAGTAGTAGCTAGTAGTTTGTGCACATTTGACAGGATTTTAGAAAAAAATAAAAATAATAATAATACAAGACGTAGTCAGCTAGACGATGAACTATCAATATTATTAATTAAGTTATTATATGATTCAGTCACACATTTAGCAATAATTGTTAGTTCTGTTTGTTGATTCAGGGTTAGCATCATCTGGGGTCCTCTGAGGGTCAGGATCATCTCTTCTCGGGTGTTCTGGATCCAGACTGGAGCTTGTGTAAATCCTAGTTACCACGGGATGTAAATCCCGTGGCGAAACATAGAAACAGAATACAGACATCATTAGCATAGCTGCTGATCCATCAAAGTAAGATTAGTTTAACCCAAGCTAATGAATAAAAATGCACCTTTGATCAGATGCAACTACACTCACAATTAAAAAGATACATTATTCGAATGCTTGGCGAAAGAGATGTGTTTTTAATCTAGATTTAAACAGAGAGAGTGTGTCTGAACCCCGAACATTATCAGGAAGGCTATTCCAGAGTTTGGGAGCCAAATGTGAGAAAGCTCTACCTCCTTTAGTGGACTTTGCTATCCTAGGAACGACCAAAAGTCCAGCGTTTGTGATCTTAGGGTGCGTGATGGGTTGTAGCGTGGTAGAAGGCTAGTTAGGTACGCAGGAGCTAAACCATTTAGGGCCTTATAGGTAAGTAGTGATAATTTGTAACTGATACGGAACTTAATAGGTAGCCAGTGCAGAGACTGTAAAATTGGGGTAATATGATCATATTTTCTTGACCTGGTAAGGACTCTAGCTGCTGCATTTTGGACTACCTGTAGCTTGTTTATTGAAGAAGCAGGACAACCACCTAGAAGTGCATTACAATAGTCCAGTCTAGAGGTCATGAATGCATGAACTAGCTTTTCTGCATCAGAAACAGATAACATGTTTCGTAGCTTGGCAATGTTTCTAAGATGGAAAAATGCAGTTTTTGTAACATTGGAAATATGATTTTCAAAAGACAAATTGCTGTCTAATATAACACCCAGATTTCTGACTGTAGAGGAGGTAACAGTACATCCGTCTAGTTGCAGATTGTAATCTACAAGATTCTGTGTAGTGTTTTTTGGTCCAATAATTAGTATCTCTGTCTTATCTGAATTTAATTGGAGAAAATTATTTGTCATCCAATCTTTTACATTTTTAACACACTTTGTTAGCTTAGATAATTGGGAAGTTTCATCTGGTCTCGTTGAGATATATAGCTGAGTATCATCAGCATAACAGTGGAAGCTAATTCCGTATTTTCTAATAATATTACCAAGGGGCAACATGTATATTGAAAATAGAAGGGGACCTAGGACGGATCCTTGTGGCACTCCATATTTTACTGATGATAAATGAGATGACTCCCCATTTAAGTAAACAAAATGGTAGCGATCGGACAGGTAGGATCTAAACCATCTTAGAGCCTGCCCTTGAATACCTGTATAGTTTTGTAATCGATCTATGAGTATGTCATGATCTATGGTGTCGAACGCAGCACTAAGATCAAGTAAGACTAGAAATGAGATGCAGCCTTGGTCTGACGCAAGGAGCAGGTCATTTGTAATTTTAACAAGTGCAGTTTCTGTGCTATGGTGGGGCCTAAAACCTGACTGAAATTCTTCATACAGATCATTTTTATGCAGGAAGGTGCTCAATTGAGCAGACACAACTTTTTCTAAAATTTTAGACATAAATGGAAGATTTGAAATAGGCCTATAATTTGCCAGTACACTAGGATCTAGTTTTGGTTTCTTAATAAGAGGCTTGATAACCGCCAGCTTGAATGGTTTTGGGACGTGACCTAAAGATAACGACGAGTTAATGATATTGAGAAGCGGTTCTTCAGCTACAGGTAAAAGCTCTTTCAGTAATTTAGTGGGTACAGGATCTAATAAACATGTTGTTGGTTTAGATACAGTGATAAGTTTATTTAGCTCTTCCTGTCCTATATTTGTAAAGCACTGCAGTTTATCTTTGGGTGCGATGGATGAAACTGAAGTGTTAGACGCTGTAGAATCTACATTCACTATTGTATTTCTAATGTTATCTATTTTATCAGTGAAGAAATTCATAAAGTCATTACTATTCACCGTTGGTGGAATATTTGAATCAGGTGGCATCTGGTAATTTGTTAACTTAGCCACTGTGCTAAATAAAACCTTGGATTGTTTTGGTTGTTTTCAATGAGTTTGTGTATATGCTCTGCCCTAGCAGTTTTTAGAGCCTGTCTATAGCTGGACATACTGTTTTTCCATGCAATTCTAAAAACTTCTAAGTTAGTTTTTCTCCATTTGCGTTCAAGACTACGAGTTACTTTCTTGAGAGAGTGAGTATTACTGTTATACCATGGTACAGTACGTTTTTCTCTAACTTTTTTCAATTTGATCGGGGCAACAGCTTCTAATGTATTAGAGAAAATAGTGCCCATGTTGTCAGTAGTTTCGTCTAATTCATGTGTATTTTTGGGTACAAATAGCAGTTGAGATAGATCAGGCAGGTTATTTGCGAATCTTTCTTTAGTGGCTGGAACAATAGTTCTGCCCAGACGGCATCGCTGCGACATATAGTTAATATCAGTGATACGCAGCATGCACGATACAAGGAAATGGTCTGTAATATCATCACTTTGAGGTACAAGATCTATAGCAGTAAGATCGATTCCATGCGATATATTTAAATCTAGTGTATGATTAAAACGATGAGTGGGCCCGGTGACATTTTGCTTGACTCCAAAGGAGTTTATTAGGTCAGTAAACGCAAGTCCTAATGTATCATTTGTATTATCAACGTGAATATTAAAATCTCCCATGATTAGCGCCTTATCAACTGTAACTAGAAGGTCTGAGAGGAAATCTGCAAATTCTTTTAGGAATTCTGTATACGGCCCTGGTGGTCTATACACAGTAGCCAGAGCAAGAGATACATTAGATTTCTTTTGCATGTCTGACAGAGTAACATTTAGCAGAAGTATTTCAAAAGAGTTAAACCTGTATCCTGTTTTCTGGGTAACATTAAGAATATCACTATATATTGTTGCAACACCCCCGCCACGACCAGTCTGACGGGGCTCATGCTTATAACAGTAGTTTGGTGGAGTAGACTCATTTAGACCTATATTATAGTGCTTCTGGAAAACTGACAAATCCAGTTATTACTTATTTCTCAAAAAGTATTGCTTATTGTATCTTTTGAATATTGCCTTATTTCCAGATGGACTGAAAATTTTTTTTTCAATATTATTCCTGAAAGCTGCATAAAGTCAGCCAATCAGATTACAGTTTACCAGACCAAGAAAGTGCTTTCCAGCCAGTCATTTAACAGAATATGGGTTGTCAGTGGACATGCTGTCTGAGGCGAACGTCCACAAATTTTTTTAAGAAACATTTTTTTGAGAAAGATTTGCCATAAAATTTGTGGAATAGCATATTTGTAAAAATATGAATCGTTTTGGGATGATGGTTTCTCTTTTCAGGCATGGTAAAGGACATTTTCTGTTTGATCAGTTTAGATAGCTGCTGCCTTTGTCTGTAAAAGTATTCAGTGCAGACGAAAATGTTGGCATGATGTTATGTGAGAGGCACCACTGTATGAAAACACTGTTAATCCCATTTCTGCCAGCCATCAGCCAAAGCAACACACATAGAGACAGCGTGTCTGGAGGGGGGCTTCCGCTGTGGAGCAGCGGACACAGGCGTTCATTCACTCCGGTGGCAATGAGAAGCATTGGAAGTTTAGTGAATGAAAAGGCAAACACTTATTTCCCTATACTCACAATTAACTCCCATCCCATTATAATTCATGATCTGGAGATAAATCTTTCTTTGGTTTAGAGTAATGATTAGTAATGATTTTATGCTGTCACGGTAAATAAAACATACTCTGGGACCACGAGACGGGCACTGGCACCACTTCTGTTATACGTAATACAGTCAAATACTTTAAGCAGTGATAGTCTGAAGTGTTAGTCCAAAATTATAAACCGCTTATAATTTGAAGAAGATCAACTACAGCAAATCTAAACTTTAAAAGTAGCCTATTTAGCTACATATCCAGCTCCTAACAAAAAGCAGCTACACTGACAATATAACTTTATTTTATAGAGAAGACCAATCGCATTGTGGGTTTTAATGGGAATCCAAATCAAAGTACAACAAGCAGGGAAGGAACATGAATAAATAACAAACAGGGAAGGAACAGGAATGGGAACAGGAACAGGAACTAGGAAGGCGAGGAAACTGGGTGACGGAAAGAAAGGACTCCATACAAACAATTGGAAACAGACCGGATTATATAGGCAGGGTAACGACTATCAAGTGAAGACACCTGAGTGCAATTAACAGGAGCGCAATTACTGTGATGAAGGGACAAGGCTTTGTGGGAATTGTAGTGCCTGCGGTGAGGTGCTTATGGGGAAGTGAGACCACTAGTGGACACCCAGGGAAACAGAGACCAGACAGAGTTGAAAACATTGTGACAAACAGCAGCATTTCCCTAATATGTCATACAAAAATGCATTTCCCACTGCCACTCACAAGAAGACATTTTGCAACACATTTTAAGACATTTCAGCTCAGTTGGGCATTAGGCTGAGTGCACAATAAAATGTGACAAGATTACTCCTCCTTTTGGCAGGAGAGATGAATGTCTGTTTGTTTTTTAAATGAAGTTAGATGGTTTAATATCTGCAATGAAACACATTAGCTCAGAAAACACTTAACATTGTCAGGTGTATTGCCGCTCAAACCATGTATTAAAAGTTTTAGAGAAAACCTTTCATATTCAGTGCTTATTAAACAGCTGCATACATCATTTATGCTGTATGCTGACCAATATAGAACATGAGTTTTTTTGTGAAAATAACAGCAATTTTATATAATCTAATAAAATAAAAAAGACAGGCTGCTAAGACAACTTCCTTGAGACTTTTCTTAAATTGTCATGCATTCTCTTTACACAACACTTTTCTTGTCGTATCCATGGTGACTAGGCAATTATATTATATTATTATATAGATATAGACATAGGACATTACGGTCTAGCAAAAAAGCAATGAAAATGTGGCATCTGTTATCTAGTCAACGTTTATTATAGCTAGTTTTTAGCTTTCCAGTCCTTTGCAGCGATATCAGAAGACAGTTATTTCAGTGGCAAGTTTTACTTAAGGGAGCACTAATATTTTCTGCATACTCTTAAAACAATCTATGAAGCAATTGTTGCAGTGATGCAGTTTCCTTCACATTAATTCACTTTATGTTGCAGGGGGTTTTATGAACACACAAAAGTCTTTTTTCAACCACTTGGGTGTAGGGCTAAATAAAACCTCTATCAGCTGGGGTTACTGGTTTTTACACTTTATGGCGGGTGCTGACTGGTACCACATGATGATATTTTTATTACATTATATAATTAGTCATAGTTTACTGGAAATGGCTTCAACATACCAGTGCAGGGATGTAATTGTAGTCGTCAACCAACATCGACTTAAGGACATCATGTGTTATTTATATATTTTTATAGCAGACAAAATGAACTTCGTATTTACATCAGAAACATTCCCATTCACTATAAAAGGAACAATATAAAGGTGGGGCCAAGATAGCACTGTTCCGAGCAGACATTCTGTGCTCTTAATCCTCAGACATCAAGATTTGCATGCAATAAAGAAAACTACTTTAGGTTTATTTTATGTCAATAATGTTTTGGGACTGATATTCACTTTATTTGAAATCTCTGTCATATGGGCAAATGCAAAGCAAAACATCATTCTGAGGCGAGCATGGAGAAAAAAATATTGTGCCATCCCAACTATTCCATGACAGATTTAACCTGTGACTCAGCTGACACTGTCGATCCAGAGAAAACACTGATCAGGTCATCACGCCGAATCGAGGCAGTAATTAAAGGTACAGGTTGTAGGACCTGCCACTAGAGGACGCACTACCAAAACAATAACAACTGCCTGGTTTGATGACGCTAAGAAGGAGTGTGGAATGATGGTATTTGTTGTCTTCTACCCAACCGCTGACAGCCATCAATCAGACGGAAAGATAAATTATGTATTTATCGCGAGTTCAATGATTTGCGTGAGTAGATTACATACAAAGTCAATGCAAAGACGCGATCAGACTATGAATCAGACACGTCCTCACGCGGGTCTAGAGACTCAATGCCCGCGTTTGGCGTGTATGCCCCATAATACTAATCTGCCCCATAATACTAATCTTGTTGATCGTTATAATAGCATACCTTTTCTGTAAAGATACAAATCAAAACAACTCACCTGTCTAATAAAACACAAGCAAGATCGACATCTCTTTCTAGTTGAAGTTTCTCGCGAAGCTACTTCCATATTTGTCCACGATACTACTGTCATGTGATTTCTACATCAGTAAACATCAGGCGGTAACAAAGGTTAACTAACGTCACTGACAGGCGACTGCATTGCCCCGTGTCATTGTTTAGAATGGGATTTTTCTCATGTTTAACAAGTGGTTGAAAACATTAGAGATATTGTTAGTAATCAGCTGGACAAAATATATAACACTAGTTTAGTGGTTTTTGGATATTTTACTGCAAATATCTTACAAATTGTACAATTAAAGCAAAAGGAGCCCCTACCAAGTATTGACTACATGTACAGTAAATGAACATACTTTCCTTCTGGAGTCGATTCACATGTATATGCTTAATGAGGTATTTTCTCCTTATAACCCCGAAAAGATCTTAAATTACACTTTCAGTTTTTATCGTACAGATAAGAGCAATATATCAATCGAATCTGTAAAGGGTCGACTTTTATTTGTATACATACATAATAACAACAAAACTTTGTGCATTTATAAAATAAAGATAACAAACAAGGTGTGGTGTCTGCAGCCTTGGTCTGCGGTGACCTTCATTTAGAAACGCGTCATTAAAATTAACTGTAACTCAGTGAATACTCAATGGAGAGACATTAGAGATATATCTATAGCCATTCTGTCCCAAGGCCGTTACACCTGGAGGCATAACCAAGTCCTACCCCAATTGGCAGTCATTCTGAATGGAAGGCGATCTTTTATCAATGCCCTCCCTCACCCAACATCCGGACACTCACCCACTATCCCCTTCGTGAGAGCAGGGCAGTGTCCAGCAAAACCAGCCGCAAGATTGGATAGCACCCTCTTGGACACCGCACGGACCGGAAGATACAAGTGGCCCTAGATCAGCAACTCAAGTTTCCACCTGAGATTTTAAACACCAATCTCAGGCCGGATATTGTTTTGTGGTCAACTTCACAATATAAGTCCCTGTTCATCGTGGAACTAACTGTACCAAATGAGGCTGCAGTGGGAGAAGCGTATGAACGGAAAAAGCTGAAGTACACTGATATGGCTTTTGAGGCAAAACAACTAGGTTGGCGTACACAGGTACTTCCGGTAGAGGTTGGCTGCAGAGGATTTGTGGCCACATCCATAGTCAGGCTCATGAATGGGTTGGGAGTTCGGGGACAGCCCTTCAGGAAAGCTATTAGATCACTGTCGGAGGCAGCAGAGCGAAGCAGCAGGTGGATCTGGATAAAGAGGAAGGACCCCAACTGGGCTGCAAAAAACAATAAGGAGGGGTAAAAGCAGAAGGGGGCTCACCTGGGAGGCCAGGTGTTGCCGTTGAGCCCTCTGGAGGTGTCGTGGGCCTATCAACGAAACACTGGTGAAAGAGGGTGCCCACCTGAAGACCCTGATGATGTTCTTACCCCTCTCCCCACTTAAAATTAGGAAGTGCTGATTACTAGGGATATTAACATTAAGTCCTATGAGCTGAACTATAGAAAGCTTGATATGTCTTTTAAACTAAACAAGTGCTGCCAAAAACAAATATTTTGCGATAAAGTAATCCATATGAAAACAACGCAATGTCCATCTTTCACGTACCCCTTCGTTATATCTGCGACCACGCCCACGCGCTGAATGCCCTATTGAGATTATAATGTTTCACTGAAGCGCGCGGCTTATAAACGCCCATATAGCAGCAAGACTGTTCTTCAAGTTACCATATACTTATTTTACTGTTTGCTTTGCGATGAGAGGAATAAGGCATGATTCGCCCTAAGAATATGTGATGAGGATAACATCAGAATTTGAGTTTTGGATTTCCTCAGAAAAAGAAAGAAAGAAAGAATTAAGCACTTTATTCAGCAGAGATCATAAACTTGAGTAAGTCTCTTTTTATTGATTGATATACTTGTATTAGCTTTCACATAATGTGTAAACATTTTAGTTAGACTTTTTCCAAACTATAATTCCTGACTAAATGTATAATCAAGTGAAACATTATGAAGTTTCAATAACAATATACACTATACCATACAAAAGCTTGATGTAAATAATATAAATGTAACAAATAAATGTAACTGTAACAAATGTAACAGACAATGCTGTTTTTTCAATTTATCAAAAAAAAAAAAAAAACCTGAAGAAAAATATTCTCAGCTCTTTTCCATTGCAATGTGACGTCACTTAACACCAAGTATGTGTCTGTCATTGATTGTGTATTGTTTAAGTGTTGATCCTGTTCTCACCTTTTTTTTTTTAGTTTAACACTTTGTGAGTCATTAATTTTATTATGTTGATTTGTGTATTGTTAAGAATACAAACAAGACTGGTTACCATGTTAAATGTTTATTGCTTTCAATCACCCACTTACATAAAATAAACAGTCATACTTACATACTGGAACATTTTCTCATATTAAACAGAAGAAACCCGGGCATCACACTGACACCATTTTTAAATACCTGTTTCCCACCAATAGAAGGCAGACTTAATTGGTCTCATGCCAGAGGGGGAGATTGGTGTTTGTTTGATTCTTGGGTAGGATACTATAAATATTCAAATTAATCCTGATATCAAAGGGTTGAACATTTTTTGACCATGGGATTAGAGTTTCACAACTTGCAGATGATACAACCCTGTTTTTAGAAAACACAAATCAGGTTGCAAAAGTCATTGAAATCATTAACACCTTTTCAGAGGCTTCTGTTTTAAAGTTAAATATTCCTAAATGTGACTTTGTTTTTTTGAAAACCTTGTAACCTCTGTGAATAATATACCTATACCTAAAGGTAATGTGAAATATCATGGCATATTTCCAAGAATATCTCTCTTATGCAAGAAATTAATTTTATTACTAAGATTAAAAAAGCAAAATTAATATTCAACAATTGGCTTCAAAGAGATCTATCCTTCCTTGATAGAAATCTTTTAATAAAAGCAGAAGGTCTGCCACTTTTTTTCAGTATTTGTTCATGACAATACATTTAAACAAATGAATAGTTTATTATTTAACTTTTTTTGGAAAGACAAGTTCTCTGTGGTAAGGAATACCAAACAATATTTATAAAAACGTGCGAGGTCTTACATTTCTGTTAACTTTTTTTTCTGTTAACCTTTCCCCTTCTAAACTCCTAATTAAACTTTCTAAATTGAACAGGCACTTTTGGCATGGAAGCTTTGTTTTGTTCACAATTTCTCCCTGCATAAAGTGAAGCTATGGAACAATGATAGTATTTTAGTAAAAATTGGCATGAAAAAGGTATTAATTATCTTTGTGATATACTAGATCCTCAAGGGAATGTTTACTCTTACCGTGGTTTCATGTTTAAATACAATTTCCCTGGTGTTCATAAGGAGTTTCTAACAATTGTTAAAGCTATACCAAATGTTCTTGTTCACTTCATGAAATGCCAAATCATTTGAAGTGATTGTTAAAAGGAAGCAGAACTTTTTGGTTGATCACAAGCATATATATGACCCAAAATGTGATAATAAACTTATAAGAAATGTGTTTCAGTCAAGGAAAGGGAAATTCTAAAATAGATAAGATTATTGGGAAAAAAACACGGCTCTTACCTTATAAATTCTGTGTCTCCAACAAAGTAAAATATTAAAATGTATGGATTTTACATAATTTATACCCCACTAATGTAATTATATCCAAATTTGGTAATCCACATTTGAATTGTAATTTCTGTAATTTCAGTATTGAGTCTATTTTTTTTTAATGCCCCCTTGTGAAGGAATTCTGGTCTGAGTCAAAATTATTTTCTTCTAAATCCAGTGAAGACATTGACTACATGTGATCTATTTTATTTTTCTCACTGTAAACATAACAGAACATATATAGGAAATGTCTTTATTTTATTGGGAAAATATTATATTCATAAAAGTACATTTTCTTCAACATTCCCAAAATGACATAATTTTCTTGGTGATTTGAACTACCTAATTATAACAGAAAATATTAGAAAATATTAATACCAAAAAAAATGTCAAATTCCTGAAACTGTATAAAGATCTGATGAATGCCACATAATTTTGATTTACTACCTCTGGTATTTCTTATTTTATTTATGTATTCTCATTTATTTTGATTATTTTTCTTTGTGTTCTTATATTATTTCTGTATCCATAATGTCATCCAATGTTGTACTAAATTGTTGAAGTTAATGGTTTATACTTGCAATAAAAAATAGAAAAGAAACAATATAAAGATAAGAGAAATAAGTGCTGATATTATAAAAGTCAATTTATAGTTAGCATTTAGCTGCTCTGAAGTAAATATTTCACAAGTCTTTGTAAAAGCCGATTGAGGATAATTTCAACGCCTCTAGATGGAGCTAAAATACAAAAAAAGTATTCTCCCTTTGCAGAAATTAGTACGTAACCATGGTTCCCTGAGAATAGGGAATGAGACGCTGCGTCATCTAGAGGGAGCTATGGGAACGCTGTCAGCGTAACCGATGTCTGAAGCATGAATGAAATAACGACAATGAATTTGACATTGGCAGGCGGAAACCTAAGACATAAGCAAATGAGCGACTGCAGATATAAAAGGGCACTTGTACACGGGCATGATTCCGAAGCATGGCACAGAGACGCAGTGTCTCGTTCCCTGTTCTCAGGGAATCATGATTACAGGCGTAACCTGAGACGTTCCCTTTCAAAAGGGAACTCCACTCTGTGTCCGCTAGAGGGCGCTATTGGAACTCAACGCCAGAGACAGGTAGTGAGGCTCAAATAAAAAGAGCCTACTACTCACATTACTGCCTAAGTGGAGCTCTGGGGAGCGGAGGTTTGAGCAAGATGACTCTCTTAACCTGGGTAGGGGAGCTCTTAAGAATGGAGGTCTCAGCATAATGACTCTCTAGAACGAGAGGGGACCTGACTACACTCAGCGCTAAAGACAGTTAGTGAGGCTCACAAAAAAGGAGCCTACATACCTAAAGTACTGCGCAAGTGGAGCGGAGGCTTCAGCAGGATCACTCTGTTAAACGAGAGAAAGCCTTGCACTCCACCCTCTTAAGGGCTCCAGCGGAGCTCTGGGAAGCAGAGTACACTGCCAATGACTCAGAAGCTAGAGTAGTAAGCTAGGAGTACTAACCATACTCCTAAGTGTCGTAATTGGCACAAAGGCCCTCAGATTAGGGGAGTACTCGAAAGCTCGCCTGAAGAGCGGCTCATAAAGGAGGCCCACAAGAGCCTAACAACCTAGCAGCCACAGAGCTCTGTTGAGAGAGTACTAGGAACTGTGATCTCAGCACAGCAACCCTCAAGGGAGGGGAGCTACCAGGCTCAAGAACAGCTGAGAGGATGAGGAGGCTCAGAGGAAATTTATATATATATATATATATATATATATATATATATATATATACATTTTTATTTTTTTACCAAGTCAGGAGCCTCCTTCACCAATACTGTAGATAACCCACATTATACACCTGAGTTGTGTGTGTGTGTATGTGACAACTTAAAAAGTCTTTCTGTTGACAGTGATGGGTCTGTTGTAACTTTATGATTAACACTACTGATGTCATGATAAATTCACACCCACAGCTTATCAGTCACTGAATTAGCTGTATCACTGGTGGTTTGACAGTTTTGTTCCAGATAAAAATAAACAAAAATGTGTTTGTAAGTAAACAACAGATATCATTACAGAATTAAACATATGCATTTAACTTTTTTTCCCCTGCAAATATATATATGCACGGGCACGCTATGTCTTTACACATAAAAATAAATGTGGAAAGGATTTCTCTGAAAAGGAAATAAAAACCAAAGGAATAAAGACCAAATATGTCATTTAAATCCATCCGACGTAAATACTGTAAATTATTTAATGCATTGTAGACAATAAAACACCAGGTTATTTCCAAACATTCTGTCATGCAGAACAATTGTTATTAGCTTATAAGGTGCAAAAGCATCAAAAAATTTAAACCATTTGGAAACCAATTCACAATATCAAAAACAATATACAATATAGATGCTATAAACAGTTAAACCATCCCCTTGAATTTATAAGTTTGCATACATCTCTACCAGCAAAAACAATCATATCAAAGCAGCTGAAAGCAGTGACAGCAATAAATACTTCATTTATATGATGAATTTCCTCAGTATTCCGTATTCCTTTGGTATTTGGTATGTCTCTGGTATTTGGTATTCCTGTGGTATTGTCATATACACTCACATAATATACTCTGAATCCTTGATAAGGCACAAAACTAAAAAACATGACCAACAGGAAAACACAATTTTTCAATTGTGCCCAGAACTCTTGACGTTGACATGTGGCCTTTCCAAATGTCTTACTCACTTTGATTAGAAAATAAACTTGGAAAAATGCTAGCACACTCCAAACCAGTATTACTAGTGTAGAAAGAATATAGTTAAATGTCTTCGCTCTATGATCGTCGAGAGCCTTACTGAAATGAAAGCACGGAGTTGTATCAGTGTGTTTGTCTCCAAAGTTAGAAAAAGCTGGGAACACAGAGCCGAATATGATCAACCAGACGGTTGCGCTTGCAATCGTGGCATGAAGGGTGCGATGAAACTCTAGCTTGTGCCGCTGATTAGAGAGCTCCACATAACGCACAATTAGAAGGGAGACATAGAAGAAGAATGCAAGATACATGTGGGCATGGATCATAAGACTGACAAATCTGCAGAGATCACTGCCTATAGTCCAGTTTATATCAGAAGCATAATAGTAAATGCGAAAAGGCACCGTGAGAAGGAAAAAGGAGTGCACTGATATCAGATTGATCACAGACACTTTGGTGAAAGAGAGATGTCTTTGAGACTGTAGCATACAGGACATTAGTACAACATTCAGAGTCCCAAAGATAAAGATGAATATGTATAAGACCAGAAGAGCAGTTTTGAAGTCCTTCGGCAGGCCATTTGGGTTTGCCATGTTGTTTCTGACACTTTGGAGAAAAACATTTTGGTTTTTACTTGCTCTCAAAAAACAAAAAAAAATAAATAAAAACATAAACTCACATTTATCCCAAACTCCTTTCCTGGTGAAATGTTTTGGCCCTGAAATATTCAAGATCAATTAATCACATTTCTTCTTTTGAATGTTTATCAAAATTGATGCTTCAAAAAATAAGGAATAAATACATACCAAATCTATGTAGGCTACTGTAACTGTCTGTATTAGTCGGGACAACCTGCATATGTATTTGTAGAGGTTGTTTTTTTTTTTTTTTTACGATGCTAACGTTAAGGTTAGTTTGAAGAATAATACTGAAACAACTATTTTAAGCATTTTTTCCCCTTTTTTTCCATGAGAAAATGAATGCTGGTACTTACTAATTTACGAGTAGTATCAATCATACAGTGAATGTCAATATTCCTTCAGCAACAGCATGCAGACAGTTTGATGTGACAGAGACAGTTCATAAATTTGCTTTTGGTGCCAAAAGAGTTGAATACGAATGTGATGTCAGCTTGTCAGTTCATGTGTTAATCTTCTGTAAGTGTCAAACGGCCAGCCTCCAGAGTCTTTAGGAAACACCTCCTGACTGTTATTTGTCACAGTAGAGATTAAAGTTCTACAAATCTCTTGCAAAAGGAAGTCAGTGAGTTTTATAACATGTTTCCTTTCTGAATCTGACCTTCCTGCTCTATTTCACTCACTATACCCAGACAGCATATGACTCCGCACAGGCAAATCTTACAGTCTCGTCCGTTTCAGTGCTGTAACACGCAGCCAGCTCGGGCGGGGTTTCAGGGGGCGGGAACTGCGGTCTCAGTGCGGATCCAGACGGGTGTTCTTGGATCCAGGCAGCGTCCGTGGAAACGAGCGCGCGTTTTTTCTGGAGTTCAGAACAGAAGACGACAAGACGGTCGAGAAAAATACAGACTGCTCGCTGTTATCCTCAAAAACCTCACTAAGGTATGTCACACGTGCGATCAAACTGTTCTACTGATAAATAAATCAATAATTATGCTGTGTACTCGATAACCTAAATATTTGGTTTTTTTATTGATCCTTAGATCTGTGTTGGACTGTAATGTTGGTTAACACTAAGGTCTATGTTATCAGAGGACTTCCAGACAGTAGCGTAGCCAGAAAAGAGACTCTGGGTGTGCATATGAAAAGCTGGGTGTGCCACATTTATTGTCAGATTTCTGTGCAAAATTATGGGATAGTATTTTTGTCGCACTGCTTCCGTCCAACCATACTCCTATGGTAATTTGCAGGTCGTGTCAAAATGTAGTTAATTGTTAAATGTAATAATTTTCTTCCAAGTACGAAAATTCTGAACTTCTGGTACAATACTTGGACATTTCCAATCTGGCAACACTGTCTGTTGATGTCAGGCGGCAAGGAAGTCGACCGGAAGTTGAAGTCGGCTGCGTGCTGCCATCTTGTAGCAGAACTTCACTTGCGTTAGCATTCTCATTGACTCCCATTCATTTTGGCGTCACTTTGACAGCGAATAACTTTACATCTGAGGCGTTTAAAAACTCTGCTTGTCCATTATTTATTTCTAAAGATACACGACAATGTATAAAGCGCTCCATTACCTTCTATGTTACATTATTGCCCCGTAGAAACAGTTTTTGTAAAAAATAGGCTAACGATTGCGTCATAACCACTCGACTCTCTGTCGCATTACCGTACAGACAGGAGGAGAAGCTCGCAGGCAATTAACTTAATATGGCGTACTGGCGTTACATTTTAAAATACTATACAAAATAATTAATCAGAATACTTACTCCTGCTCACTCACACCAAAGAACTCCCCACTCAAGCTCGCAACGATGGCAGTTTTCACGCACAGCTAGAACATTTACATCTGTCAGACAGGTTGCTGACGTCGTCAAGCTTCATTTGAGTCTGCGCGTCAGAAACGGAAGTGCTAAAAAACGCTAAAAATGGGCTTCAATTGTCTCAGTTGAGTTCCACTGGAGTCGCTGTGTCCATTTCTTTTAATGTGTATGGTTGATGTTGGGCCTGGGGAGGGAGAAACATCCTCATCAGGTGTAAGGTTAGGCCTTGTGTCCAGCTGTCCATCATGCCAAGGTTTTTTTTTGCTAAAAATAAAATTAAGAAAGGAGCTCTGCGACATATCGCTAGCTAGCAATGTGCAATCAAAAATGATCTGTTTATATCATAGACTGCTGGGGTCACAGTCAGCTGCTGTTTGCTGATTGGCTGGCAGTCCAAATGTCGGCAGATATATTTTAACAAAAATAATTTAAAATAACATTTTAGCATTTTTAGCATTATTGCACCATATATTGGATTCTTATTTCTGTGCCCCTGAGAGTATGATTTAGAATGTTCAGTGGCGTCACAGAACTGCCAGATTCAAACAGCTTTCGCGCGTCGGCTGGGACGCGCTCAGCGCTTGTCATCACAATTAATATGCAGTGTTTTCAACCACATAATGTTTATTTTATGTTTCATACATTTGAATATACATAATCACTAGTAAAACAATACATTGGTAGTTTGTAAAATACACACTGATGTCTATGGAAGCAGCAAAAACTATCTAATCAAATGTAATTTGCCGACGTGTTTTATTCATATATCAGACACACATAGCAGAACAATAAAGTTTACTCTATTCTTCATCCAGTTCAACAGCCACTTACTTTCATGTATTTCGCGAGAAACTGGGGAATTCAAGTGCTGTATGTTAAATCCGGCTGACTGAACTGCAGAGCTCATCTCGTTATAGATCAAGATAACTTATAAAGGTGTTTAAACGAAGAATCGGAATATTCAGATAGTTGACATGGTAAGCAAGTTTGTGTATATATTTTAATAAAAAAAGAAAAATTAAATAAAACGAATACCGATACATCTGTTAGTGGCTGCGGTGTGTCACGTGACAATCATGACGCGTCGCCATGGAAACAAGGGGTCAGTTAAAATATTTGTAATTTACGCGTGACAGGGTTGATTTAAAAAAAAATATATATTCTAAGTAAACAACAATAGCCCAAGTTTAGTAAAAAAAATATATTGAGACAATAAAAAATATTTCTGCATCTATTTTTAGGTGTATTTTTCAGAGGTTATTAATATAGAATTTGTCAACTGTTCGCCAAGCTTTACGCCAATTCAAATACAAAAAGACCAGAAAAAGCTAGCTGGAGGATAAACAATGTCATTAAGTATAATCCTAATATAGTTATTTGAGACTCTGTTGTGTATAATATTTGTATTACCGATAAATATACTTGTAAATACTCTTGATGTCTTCAAAATTCAAATCTTTCTCCTGTGATGCATTTCTGAGAAGGATCAAATCTTTTTGAGGGATTGCATCCATTACAACTGCAAATTCCTTAGGTTTAACTGTTATTATCAAGCATTCTTTATATGTTAATAGAACTCCATCATTGTTTAGGAGCTGGATAACTGTTTTCAAACCAGTAATCAAAATATAAAGATTTATTTGCTTTGTTGTTCCAAATATAATCCTTGGTGAGAAATTATGTTTGTAGGCCAGAGTCCATGCCATAAGAGCTTGTTTATGAAATTTAGCATGCTTCACCAGTATTTTTTCAATTGAATAATTGCACTTATGTAAAAAATTCTAGGTCACCCAATTGCTTGAACAAATAGTTGGGAAAGGAGTTCCAAATATAATATTATTACTAATGTGGATTCTATGAGCACTGCTAGAAAAATACATTCTATAACTTCCTCCAATTTTAAATCATCATCACAAAACAACTTGTAATCATCATCAATAATTTTGGCTTTATCTTTGACACTATTTAGAAAGTTATTCAAATCAGAAGTATATAAATCTTTATACAACTGAGCAACAAACTGAGATCATTTTTTGATCTTCTATAACTGTATTATTAATTGGCAATTTATTTAAAGAAGTCAATTCACCATTCAGTTTTTCCAAATTAAAAAAATATTTAGTATTATATTTAGTAATACTCTGCTTTTTCTTCGTAAATGTAATGCAGTTGTTCTTGTAATGATGATAAATCTATTAATTATTGCATATTTAAATCACCTTTACTGGACAATCGCATTATTTCTTTAATGACCTTATATTAATTTTGTCTATACCATTAAAGTTCCTAATTTCATATTTTAATATCTCCCAATATGGTCCATAAACATTTATTATTTTAGCCTGAGTCCAGTGTTTGTCAATTTTGAAGCCATTATTTAAATATTATGATCATCTAATAACTTTTTATTCAATTTCCAATAACCTCTTTTGAATTTCGGTTTAACTGGTCCATGTACATTAATAAAGATTGATGTACCCTATATGGTCTGTTAAAACTGATGGCTCTATACACACAGACTGGACACAACAGTCCAGTTCATGCGATATTAGGAAAAAAAGCAATACATGATTGTTTAGAATAATCTTCGTTATTCCATGTATACATCCTTGTGTCTGGATTTTTGAGATGCCAGGTTTCAACTAAACTCAAATGGGTACACACATATTTGATTTCACAATGAGTTTCATTGCTTCTTGATGGCCATCGATCTAAATTTTCATCAAATACACTATTAAAATCACCTCCCCATACAATATTGACAAGGGGAAATTTATTTTTAATTTGTTTCAATATTTGTTAAAAAAAAAAAAAAAAACTCATTGTTAAATTGTCTATTATTGGTGGCATATGAATTCTCAAGAGTGTAATGAGTTTGATCAATGTTAACATGTACTATTACCATTCTACCTAAAAATTCAATTTCATGGCTTAGGACTTGACCTTTGAAGTTTCCTTTTAATATAGCGACCCCTGCAGATTTAGTGGTGAAATGTGAAACCATATGTCATTTCCCCATTGACTTCAACACATTTTTTCATCTTCTTCACATGCATGCGTTTCTTGCACGAATTAAAAATCAACACCCTTTCCTTAACAAAATAAAAATAAAGATTTCCTTTTCAAAACTGAAATAGACATTTTACACTCATCCTCTTTTAAACTAAATTATTAGACAAGGGTCCATGTTGAGTATTGTTAGTTATATAGCATATCTTATACTTAATGTTCTGCTGTGTATAAACAAAATGTTACAACCTGTAAACATAGTTTTGCTTGAATCTGAATATTAATATAACAATTTTTTTTCCCAAGTACAGCACCTTGTAATTCTAACATAAAAACTTTCGCTTTCCCTCTTTGAATGCCTTTTCAACAAGAGGCCATAACTTGGTGCATGCTTCTTTATCTGCAGTGGTCAGATTCTCTTTGAAACGTAGACGTTTCTTTTGCAGATATTCATTCGTTTTCGCATTTCTCCACACCAAGTCTCTTGTCATCCGAGAAAGAAACCTGATGATCACTGGTCACGGAGTTACATTCTTCTTCAGCTCTGGAAGTTTACCAATCCTGTGAAAAACCAAGTCTTGTGCATTATAAGGAATAATATTCTGAAAGTTTTACAGTATGTTTGATTCCTTTATCTCAATTAGTGTCAATTAATTGAGATAAATTAGAGTTCAATTAAAGTGGATACAGTAAATAAAACATCAAAAATATGGATTAAGTACTATATATAAAACCAATAAAGGCATAAGTCTAGTGCATTATAGGGAATATTATTCTGAATATTTTACAGTTGGTTTGATACATTTATCTCAAATGGTGTCAGAGTTGAATTAATTTAAGTTGGTACAGCATATAAAACATATAAAAAACATGGTTTCACTATTGTTTTTAATAACAATAAAGGCATAATTTGAAAAAAAAAAGTATTGTGCATTATATGGAATAATATTCTGAATATTTTACAGTTGGTTTGATTCCTTTATCTCAAATAGTGTTAGAGTTTAATTGAAGTGAGTACAGTATATAAAGCAAATGAAAAATATGGATTCAGTACTGTATATGAAAAAAACAATTGTCTTATTTTTTTTGTGGTCAAACAGAATAGTTAGCAAAAAAATAATTATACTTCTGCACATAAATGTATTTCTGTCATGACAGCTTTTGGAGGGAATGGCATGGTAATGTACATGACAATGTTTAATGTATTTGGTCTTGGCTAAATAGATCTGCTACGCTGTTGCTGCGACAGAGCAAGTACCGAGACTTGCTACTGCCAATGCATTCACGACATGCTGCTGTGAGCAAGTAAGAAATATTTTTGCCGAACATATAACATATATGAATAATCCCCATAGCATAACTTGTTCACACAGTAGCAGACCTATACAGGTGGAGCTGGGGAAGGTGTAGGGTTTCTGAAGTGTGCTGCTGTCACCAATAACTAGACAGGATTCAAGAGCAGATGCTAAACAAACAGTTTATTGGACAATGCCAAAAAATTAAATGAAAAAACAAAGAACAACAACTTCGCTGAGGGGTTTGTGGTCTCTGTAGCACAGGGACGAAATGGGCAGCCACCTAGACGAATCCCCACGGAGGAAAAGGTAGGAAACCCGAAGATCCAGACACTGGAGGAACCAACGACCAGGAGCAAGAGGACAAACACCAAGGATCTAACACTAGGGGTGACCCCGAATAGTCAACGAATCTATGCTTTAATTCGAGGAACCTGATACGACTACCAATCTAATAGTTGAATATTCGCTGGGTGTTACTGATTATGCCATTTTGACTATATGGGGGAGCTCAATGTCTGATTTCACATGGAACTACAGATTTACTCCCAATAAGTTAATATACAGCCTATTATGATAAAGCTGTAAGAATCTGAAGAGAAAGAAGCTTCAAATTAATATTTTAAAAGTGCGCAAACAAATCCAGCCACCTCTATAGATATATGTTTCACTTTCCATAATCTGTGACTGACAGAGGAGCATCTTTGCAGCTCAAACTACAATGCAGAATATTAATAACTATGACTGGGACTGTTATATACATACTATTATAATGAGAAGACCATTATACTAAAACGCTGTGAATTTTTAGAATTTAGCTGCCATGTTTCTGCACATTGTTTCATGAAAAACGCTTCCACAAAAGGAGTTCGCATTCAGAGCCCCGCAGATATGCTAATGTGCATTCGGGCCCTTTTTGCAAATAGCCTATAAGTCTTAATATTAACGTAATGTTGTATAAAACTTGCGATCAAATGCATCACTCCTACTGGTCATCTTCAGCGCACATAGCTCAAAACAGAAGTGCAGAACATTAACTACTAACGTTTTAGGCTAACAAGAGCACTATTGTGAAAAAAAATTGTTTATTGTTATGGTTTCGCCGAAAGTGTTAGCTATCTGTTCATCAAAACACAAAACATTATTTACCTCGTTTATATCTGCAAGGTGTTCGTTACACATTTTCCGTGTGTTAACATCAGTAATTATGTTAGTCCAATGTCTGACTTGACTCTTGTTAATGTATTTTGCCTCGCCCCCAAACATTTAATTCGACTATCGGTCGAATATCGGCAAGATTCTAAAATTCCAATTTGACTATGAAAATCCTTAGTCGGGGACACCCCTACTGACAACACAAGATGGGGTAATGCACATTATATAGCATGGCAAATGAGCCACAGCTGGAGCTGATCGCTTGTGATGATAATTAGCCATACCCACTTACCACACTCACGCACAAAAACAGAAAACAAACCACAGATGAGATCATGATCCCATGAACTGCGACAGTACCCCTCCTCTTAAGAGCTCCTCCTGGCGCTACCCATTGATCTTACCTGTAGATTGTAATCCGCAATAAGGTAATGATCCAATAGGTCTCTGGCAGGAATACCATAACCCATAACCATAACCCTCCCAGTCCACCAAGAACTGGAACCCACGTCCCATCTGCCTCGAGATCAGGATACGATTTACCAAATAAGTAGTTTCCCCATCTACGAGACGCGGTGGTGGAGGAACGGGAACAGGTGGATTAAGAGGTCTAGGGGGTTTTGGGAGCCTGGAGAAGTTTTGACATACCCTGACTTTTGTGCTTTTTTCAGTTGCTCTTAAAACTTATACATGGCTAGAGTCTGACAACACTGTATTCACAACAAACTGTTAATAATATGTAAATAGCATGCATGTATGTGATTTTGTTTTTGAGAAAACAATGTTTATGCGTGGTTAGTGAAAAACTAAAATTTTGAAGTAACTGTAATTGTATAATATATTCAAATAGAAAGCAGTCATTTTAAATAGTAAAAATATTACTGCTTTAGCAAACTGGTAATGACTAGTATTGTGAAATGTTGAAATTTGACTTACTCATGTTAATGATCTCTGCTGGATTAAGCAATTCATTCTTTTTTTCTGAGGAAATCCTAAACTCAAATCCTGAGGTAATCCTCAGTTCATGTTCTTGTGAATTATGTCTTACTCCTCTCAGCGCGACACAAACAGTAAAATAATAAAAATAAAAATAAACTTGAACAGTCTTGTTTTCTGTATGGGCGTTTACACACTACAAGCTGACACTGACGTGACATTCAGCCAAATATGGTGACCCATACTCAGAATTCATGCTCTGCATTTAACCCATCCAAAGTGGACACACACAGAGCAGTGAACACACACACTGTGAACACACACCCGGAGCAGTGGGCAGCCATTCATGCTGGGGCGCCCAGGGAGCAGTTTACTCATTGTGAACATAACATAGCATATATAGGTAATGTCATTTTTTATTGGGAAAATATTATATTCATAAATTTACATTTTCTTCAACATTTCCAAAACAACATAATTGTCTTGGTGACTTGAACTAATTATAACACTAGAAAATATTAATACAAAAAAATTGTCAAATTACTTAATCTGTTCAAAGATCTGATTATTATTATTTTTTTATGTATTCTTATTTATTTTGATTATTTTTTCTGTCTTCTTATATTATTTCTGTATCCATAATGTCATCCAATGTTGTACTAAATTGTTGAAGTTAATGGTTTATACTTGCAATAAAAAAGGAACAGTTTAAAGGTAAGAGAAAGAAGTGCTGATACCATAAAATAAGTCAGGTTATTGTTAGCATGAAGCAGTTCTGAAGTAAAGTAAATATTTCACAATTCTTTGTAAAAGCCAGTCGAGGATAATTTCAGCGCCTCTACATGGTGATAAATTAAAATATATATATATATTCTCCCTTTGCAGAAATTATTATAAAAATAAGTTATTAAACTGTTTGCATTGCTTTGAAATGACTTGTTTTGAATAGCATTTTGTGTGTGTGTGTGTGTGTGTGTGTGACAACTTAAAAAGTCTTTCTGTTGGCAGTAATGGGTCTGTTGTAAACTTTATAATTAACACTACTGATGTCATGATAAATTCATACCCACAGCTTATCAGTCACTGAATTAGCTGTATCACTGGTGGTTTGACAGTTTTGTTCTAGATAAAAATAAACAAAAAAGTTTTTATAAGTAAACAACAGATATCATTATAGAATTAAACATATGCATTTAACTTTTTTTTCCCTGCAAATATATATATATGCACGGGCACGCTATGTCTTTACACATAAAAATAAATGTGGAAAGGATTTCTCTGAAAAGGAAATAAAAACCAAAGGAATAAAGACCAAATATGTCATTTAAATCCATCCAATGTAAATACTGTACATTATTTAATGCATTGTAGACAGTAAAACACCAGGTTATTTCCAAACATTCTGTCATGCAGAACAATTGTTATTAGCTTATAAGGTGCAAAAGCATAAAAAAATTTTAACCGTTTGGAAACCAATTCACAATATCAAAAACATTATACAATATAGATGCTATAAACAGTTAAACCATCCCCTTGAATTTATAAGTTTGCATACATCTCTACCAGCAAAAACAATCATATCAAAGCAGCTGAAAGCAGTGACAGCAAGAAATACTTCATTTATATGATGAATTTCTTCAGTATTCCATATTTCTTTGGTATTTGGTATGTCTGTGGTATTTGGTATTCCTGTGGTATTGTCATGTACACTCACATAATATACTCTGAATCCTTGATAAGGCACAAAACAAAAAAACACGACCAACAGCAAAACAAAATTTTTCAATTGTGCCCAGAACTCTTGACGTTGACATGTGACCTTTCCAAATGCCTTAATCACTTTGATTAGAAAATAAACTTGGAAAAATGCTAGCACACTCCAAACCAGTATTACTAGTGTACAAAGAACATAGTTTAATGTCTTCACTCTATGATCGTCCAGAGCCTTACTGAAATGAAAGCACGGAGTTGAATCAGTGTGTTTGTCTCTGTTATTCTGATTATTTCCGTAGTTAGAAATAGTTGGGAACACAGAGCCAAATATGATCAACCAGACGGTTGCGCTTGCAATCGTGGCATGAAGGGTGCGATGAAACTCTAGCTTGTGCCGCTGATTAGAGAGCTCCACATAACGCACAATTAGAAGGGAGACATAGAAGATGAATGCAAGATATATGTGGGCATGGATCATAAGACTGACAAATTTACAGAAATCACTGCCCAGAGGCCAGCCTGTGTTAGAAGCATAATAGTAAATGCGAAAAGGCACCGTGAGAAGGAAAAAGGAGTGCACTGCTATCAGATTGATCACAGACACTTTGGTGAAAGAGAGATGTCTTTGAGACTGTAGCATACAGGACATTAGTACAACATTCAGAGTCCCAAAGATAAAGATGAATATGTATAAGACCAGAAGAGCAGTTTTGAAGTCCTTCGGCAGGCCATTTGGGTTTGCCATGTTGTTTCTGACACTTGACACTTTGGAGAAAAACATTTTTGTTTTAACTTGGTCTCAAAAATGAATATATATATATATATATATATAGAGAGAGAGAGAGAGAGAGAGAGAGAGAGAGAAAGAGAGAGAAAGAGAGAGAGAATTATACAGTATGTTCATTCGATGCTGTTACAAAACAGTGTGTAAAAAAATGACTTTCAGATTTAAGATGTAACTTAAATATAAGACATAAACTCACATTTTCCCCAAACTCCTTTCCTGGTAAAATGTTTTGGCCCTGAAATATTCAATATCAATTAATCACATTTCTTCTTTTGAATGTTTTGAATGTTTATCGTAATTGATGCTTCAACTTTTGTTGTTGTTTGTTTTTCACGATGCTAACATTAGGGTTATAATAGGGAATTAGGGAATAATACTGATACAACTATTTTAAGCTTTTTATTTCCGTATACAGAGTTTGGCAAGAGAAAATGAATGCTGATACTTACTAATTTACGAGTAGTATCAATCATACAGTGAATGTCAATATTCCTTCAGCAACAGCATGCAGACAGTTTGATGTGACAGAGACAGTTCGTAAATTTGCTTTTGGTGCCAAAAGAGTTGAAGACGAATGTGATGTCAGCTTGTCAGTTCATGTGTTTATCTTCTGTAAGTGTCAAACGGCCAGCCTCTAGAGTCTTTAGGAAACACCTCCTGACTGTTATTTGTCACAGTAGAGATTAAAGTTCTACAAATCTCTTGCATAAGGAAGTCAGTTTGTTTTATAACATGTCAGTGTTTCATTTCTCAATCTGACCTTCCTTCTCTATTTCTCTCACTATACCCAGACAGCATATGACTCCGCGCCGGATCGGTTTTCAAACCTGCAAATCTTTACAGTCTCGTCCGTTTCAGTGCTGTAACACGCATCCAGCCCGGGCGCGGTTTCAGGGGGCGGGAACTGCGGTCTCAGAGCGGATCCAGACGGGTGTTCTTGGATCCAGGCCGCGTCCGTGGAAGCGAGCGCGCGTTTTTTTTCTGGAGTTCAGAACAGAAGACGACAAGACGGTCGAGGCAGATACATCCTCAAAAACCTCACCAAGGTATGTCACACCGTGCAATTAAACTGTTCTACTAATAAATAAAATAAAGTTTCATTAAAAAGATTCGAGAGGAGCGCACACTTTAGATAATCAATACTAGGGTATAAATACAGCTGACTTACCGGTCTCCGTTGACGGTTTATCAGCATAACCCCATCTCCACCCCATCTCCTCCACTAGAGTTCACTTTACACTTTTATATGGGGGGGTTACTCTAGGTTCGGGGCGGGCCATTCCCGAGCTCGGAAGATGACACTCTGATTGGTTTATTGCACGTTAAGCCCAAAAAAACACCCATTAGTCATTAAGAGAATAGGGACAACCGGTTTAGAACATGCGCCCGGGCGCGCCAACCGTTTTTCTGTCGTTAAAATAGCAAAAGTGGATTTGTACACGTCCTGAGTGCACCTGCGCTGTGCGCTTTACACTGCGTTTAGATCGTCAAATTAAAATAGAAGACTGAAATAAGAGGTTAAAATCAGATCAGACCCAGAAGAATTAAGCTCTGATTAAGAATTCCTGTTCATTTTTGTTACGTTTTTGTAGCATTGTAATGTTTTGTGTAACCAAGTGCTTTCTGTTTTTAGGGTTTGAATGTAGAAATAGGCCTAATAATAATAATAATAATAAAAATCCACACACAACCTCTCACAGGCCTCTCTATTTCGGATTTTAAAGGCCTAGTCTCTATTTGAATCTAAAATAGAAAACATGTAAATAAAAATGAGAAAAAAGTACTATTTTCAATCTGAAAAATGGGAGTTTTTCGACCTACCGTTTCAAAAGGAACAGACTACGCATGCGCATTGCAGAGCTACACAAGACGAGAGTTTGAGATTAAAAAGTATATTATTTTTATTCTTTCTTTTTTTATTCTTTTTTTTTTATATATTATTACAATGTTAAATAACTATTTTCTATTTGAATATATTTTAAGATGTAGTTTATTCCTGTAAATTTTCAGCATCATTACGGCAGTCTTCAATTCATGATCCTTATGAAATTATTCTAACATGCAGATTTAATGCTGGATTTTTTTTGGTACTCAGTTATCAATAATGGTTCTTATTGAAATAAAAATTGTTTGGTATTTTTATATATGGTATAATATATATATAAAATCTTTGCCAAAAGATTATTTCTGTTCACGGTATTAATTGAGTAAATTCATTGAGAAATTGTCCATCAACACTATGTAACAATCTGTTTAAATTTCAGGTTCCACCCAAGAGCCGGTACTGTCAAATAGTAAGGAGAGTCCTTTTTTTTTTTTTTTTTTAGTGTTCAGTGGAGGTTCAGTTATTCAAGATATTTGAATGCCAGAATGTAGCCTATAATTGAATATTGATAATAAAGAGTGCCTGATAATGTTACAGCTAGTGCTGTTCAAAACATACTGTTTGTTAGGGCCGATTGTATCTTGCAGCTTTCTGGAGAAAAGCTCAAAATACTCCTTCAAATAACTTCATACTCAGCATCCTGAAAAATATACCTTTTATGAGTCATAGTCCTATAGCAATGCTATAACAAGTCTGTGTGTCATTTCGCCACAAACTATTTTTCATCTCAAGTCGGTGGTTAAAGGAAGTGTGTGACACTGATGTCATGTGCACTAATTTTAAACTGAGACTCTTATGTGTAAGGCTTAAACATTGCCTTCCTTGCTTTCTAATACTAAATTAAACAAATGCATTCATGACATATTTGTGTAATATGCAATTAGTTGTGTATATTTTATTATATACAACAGGTGGCACCTTTCCCCCTTTCTTTTCTTCTTATATTAGTTATTATACTTCACACCTATGGGCAGTAAGCAGAATGAACATTATCTTCGTTACACACAAAGCAGGACAAAATTACTTGATTACAGGAAAATAAAAAATGCTTACCATGGAAAACATTTATGATGTGGAAAAGCATATACATTGTATGCAGAATTATTAGGCGAGTCAATATTTTGATCATATTTTTTAACCACTTTTACCAATTCCAAACAACATAAATCACTTTTAATTTAGTTTACAATCATATAACTTATAATTACATAATCAATATGAACTGGAAGTGAAAAATGCTCACTGTTGCTCCAGAAAGAAACACAGTGCATTAAGGAGGTGTAAACTTTTGAACAGAATGAAGATGTGTACATTTATCTTATTTTGTCTGCGTTTGAATAAATAAGAAGATAATATTAATTAACTTACAGACACAATAGGCTCTTTAAACTAAATTGCCACTAAATTGGAAAAAAATGCCCCTGCGCAAACAAATTAATTCTATTACGTCTGTTGCTAACAAAGTGTAAATTAATCAAAAGTTTACACTTTAGGCGCTTTTACAGTACTGCATTATAACCAATCCCACACAATTCTGTTGAGTTTAGGATTACAATAGCCAATCAGAGTCGGTCCCTTTAAACATATTTTACATGACAACCGTGTCTGGTTCTTTCCTAAAAAGACAGGTTTCTGTTGTTTCTATTTAATAGATTTGTCTGCTTTTAGCCTTACCCTTATTTTAAAGATCGTGTTTATGCATTAATTTAGCAAATTTATGTATGTGTGTACAGCTGTCTGTGTGTTTTTATTTTAGGGTGCTTTCGCTTTGGTTTGGGGGTGCTTGGCATACTCAAGATTGAACAAAACTATACTTTACAATACAATACTCTACAATACTACAATTTCTTTATAGAGAAATCCTAATACTGTACACGAGTCATGTTTTTCCCTTACAAAAATTAACCATGCTTTTATTAGCCTATATAAAAGTAAAATAACCTTGTTTTGTTTTGTTTTTTGCAAATGGATTTGTATTTATTTTTAAATTAATACATTTGTAAAATAATTTTATATTTTTGGTTACCACAGTTAAACAATAGTAACAATTTTCTCTGGATTTATAGTTAAATATTAAAATGTTAATTTTCATAAGGGTTGTGTTGTTGTCTGTCGTAGCTCCCCCTAAACCTATAAAAAAAAAAGATTTTTTTTCAGCTAAATTACTACTGTAACATTACAACAGATAATAATGATGTCCTTTATATAGACGGTTTCAACGGCAACAATATAAACAAACGTTACTGCGCGTGCCCGTATTGTGGACCTAACTGATCTTCCGGTAGACTTCCAAATAGAATAAATAACAACAGCCAAGTCCCTCTAGAGTAGATATTTTTAATAACAAACAAAATATGTTTGCTGCGTGGATCAGGCGGACTTAATGAATATGCAAATTCATTATTTGCCAGCAGGAGATGTTTTAAAGCATAGACATAAAGCGCGAGAAATAGAGGTTTCCCCAGTAACAGCTGTAAACGAAGCAGAGCTACGCTGACACGCTGCTTTATCAGGCATATAACATGCAAGTCCTCCTCCAGAAATACAGCGATATAAAAACACCTGTGCCTCGCTTTGATATTTAAACATATAAATGTAAGGAATTATTATTAATAAAAGTGCAGTACGTATAACGTTACTCATGTTTATTCAAAGAAGCCTTTTTGAAAATTGATCAGTTTTAAAATTGTGGCGAGTCTCCAAAAATAAAATAAATGTATGGGAAACACATCCCACAGTACAACCACCTGAGCCCAACTTCAGTCTACTCATCACCTTAACTTTAACTGCGTTTGTAGAAGGCAAGGCACTGCAGCCAACAGACCGGAAGTTAACTTAGGTCCAGGCGCGTGGGCCCGATGAAACCGTCTATAGTATTTTGAGTGATGACTGATGAGCAACGTGCTGCTGCTTAATTAAATAAAAAAACTAAGACAAAAAAGCATCTTTACAGATGAAACTGATCTGAAACCCTGGACAGTAGTTCTGCTTCTCTGCTCCAGCTGTGCGCTTCCACAGTCCACTCTATTCTCTCTCTCTCTCTCTCTAGCATTGATTACTCTGGTCCAAACCGTTTGGCGGAGGCGCGGAGAGCGCGCGAGTCATGACTAACACTTCATGATTTATTAGAGATTTAATTATCAAATGGCGGATTCGTACATAGTACATTCGGCAAGCAATTATACAATAATGATATTAAATAGTGGGGCAAAATCGGCTGCCAGGCCACAGGGAATTGTCCCGGTACTCCCGGTGTCCTGTCCGCGCCTGATTTCCACATATATTGCATTTTTGGGGCTTAATATTCACAGACACTAGTCCATGTTATGTTTTGATTCAAGTGTACTGACCTACTTTTGATTTAGTCATCCAAAATGTGGCATATTCCGTCCGCGTTAGGCATTCCGTTTTTATGACTGGATTCTGCGAACCAGACTGGATTTCTAATCCCCTTTGTAATTGTTAAAAATTTCATAACTAACTGTAATTTAATTACTAATATTTTCATAGTAACTGTAACTAATTACAGTTACAATAATTTTGTAATTAAATTACGTAACGCCGTTACATGTAACTAGTTACTCCCCAACACTGCTAACAACACAGTATTAATAACCAAGTCTATTTAAACTATATAAACTGGGTCATGTGTGTCTATATACAGTATGTGTTTGTGTATGTACAGTAGCTATGCATGCATGTGTATATATATATAACAATAACATTTTAGTCCACATTTAATGTTTGTTTTTTGTTTTTTTTAGAGAGAATGAAAAGGTAGGAAGCATCTGTAAGCTGTGGAGTCAGATGGAGCCTCACATTTACACCAGAAACGCCATTGCAGATGAGTCTATTACAACTAACCAACTCAAGAACACAATGGTGACACACATTTATAAGAGCTTCCCCTGTGATATAAACATTAAATAAATAAGCAGCACAACTGTTTCGAACACAGAGCTTCGATCAAAGCAATAAATAATGTTTTGAAGTATGTTAAAATAGAAAACCGTTATTTTAAATTTGATCAAATAAATGCTGGCTTCATAAGCAAGAGACATATTTCAAAAATAGTAATGTGACCAAACTTTTGAGCAGCTCAGTCCCCTTATTAAGCAGGCAGAATGCTCTCAGGTGCATCCTGAATGATAGAAACAGAGAGGGGCACTGAAGAGAGAGACATGTATCACATTATATTGTTTGGTATGTTTATATATATTCTTTGCCAAAAGATGCTTTTATTTCTGTTCACGGTATGCTCCATGTTAATTAAGTAAATTCATTGAGAAATTCTCCAACAACACTATATAACATATATAGTATAACATATATAATAATCCGTCATGATCTCAGTGGGGTCTGAGGCTTTTGTTGTCCTGGAACACATGGTTTTGTTTGGTGGCTCGCCAGGTGTTTCACCATCACCGCTATGTTTTCTCCGCCCCTCTTGTTATACCTGTTAACGTATTCTCTCTCACCTCCACCATGTTTTACGCTGATTATCTTCCCTTTATCATGCCCTTGTGTTTGCCGTCTTGTGTCAGTCCATGTTAAGAGCTCAGCTTTCTTCTTGCTAGTCAAAGTTTTCTGACTCAGCCTTGTTCATTTTATTTTTCTCTATCTAAGTCGGTCTGGTGTTCCTGTTTTTTGTGCTTTTTTTCTCTGCCTTGCCTCTCGTTACTCAGAAGCTCGCACCTACCAGGTGGCCTACTCTACTCACCTTGCTCTCAGCATTGCCTTTGGATTCCAGCAACGGCTTTCCAGCACTGACTCGCCACCGTTCCCCCCGCTGCTGTGTGGCTGATGCCGGAGAAGTCTCCACGCTTGTCTCTCTTACAAATTGCTGGTGGTTTCGTGATCCAGCCGATTAAGTCCTCTGAGTTTTTGTCAATAAACATCTATTATTCATTCAACCCCAGTTGGATCCTGGTCTTGCTTCTGACACAACCTGTTTAAATTTCAGGTTCCACCTGAGAGTCGGGACTGTCAAATAGTAAGGAGAGTCCTTGATTTTTATTTTTTTTTAGTGTTCTGGAGGTTCAGTTATTCAAGCTATTTGAATACCAGAATGTATAATTGAGTATTGACAAAATATTGAGTGCCTGATAATGTTACAGCTAGTGCTGTTCAAAACATACTGTTTGTTAGGGCCAATTGTAGCTTGCAGCTTTCTGGAGAAATGCTCAAAATAATCCTGAAAAATATAAATTTTATGAGTCATAGTCCTATAGCAATGCTTTAACAAGTCTGTGTGTCATTTTGCCACAAACTATTTTTCATCTCAAGTCGGTGGTTAAAGGAAGTGTGTGACACCGATGTTATTTGTACTAATTTCCACAGTAGAGCATGTTAATAAACATGTTTTGTTTTTGTTTTTTAGAGACAATGAAAAGGAGGGAAGTGTCTGTAAGCTGCAAATGAGTCTATTACAACTAGAATCAACTCAAGGACACAATGGTGACACACATTTATAAGAACTTTCCCTGTGATATAAACATTTCCCTGTGGTAATTATTCTCATTGTGTAGCACTGATTTAAAGTTAACCCAAAAATTAAAATTCTGTCATTAATTGCTCACCCTTATGTCATTCTATACCCGTAAGACCTCAGTTCATCTTCGGAATACAAATAAAGATATTTTTGAAGAATTCTGAGACCTCTCGGCATATCTGCAGATGCAGATGACACAGAATAGCATACGCTGTTTACGTTCAGTGCATGGATATTCTACAAAATGGCACAAGGGTAAAATCAAGGAGACAAATATTGTTATTTTATTTGCCGACAGAAAGTATTATTATTGTTGAACCCATGATGTCACATGGATTATTTTACTAAACTCCTTGCCATGTTTCTGGATCTTGATCATAGTAATTACATTGCTGTCTATGGGAGGATCAGAGAGGTCTCAGAATTCATAAAAAAATATCTTAATTTGTGTTCCAAAGATGACTGAAGGGCTTATGGGTTTGGAAAGACATGAGGGTGTGTAATTAAGGAAAGAATTTTCATTTTTGGGTGAACTAACCCTGTAAGCTTAGTGAATAATATGTACAGGAAGTACTAGAAGTAGAGATTTGTACTACTTGGGGTAGTGTTTTAAATAAACTTTAATTTAGCTTTTTTGTGCAACAATTATTAAAAGGAAATAAAAGATGCACACTGCCACATCCTTTGCATTTTTTTGTTGTTGTAGTAATTCAATTGTTTTTATATGAATATTGTTTTAATAGATAGTTCAGTACAATAACTGTCTATGCATCTAAATCAGTACTTTAAACTTTTTGTTTCTAAGAGCTTTGTATAACAACTTAACAAAAAAATAATAATTCCAGTGGCATAAGACAGTAAAATATTTCATGATCTATTATGTAAGATGCTTGTAATGATTGCTTTAATGGTATTAATGATTTCTGCTTAAAAATAGTAATAATCTACTTATATGATTTGTATTATCCGGGAACTGTACAAATACTGTGGCATATGGACATTACTTTTTTATATGCATTTTCTGGAAATCTGTACTGAAATATGTATTGTGGAAAGCACTATACAAATAAACTAAATCTATCTATCTATCTGTCTGTCTGTCTGTACAGTACTTGTGGTCACCTTTATATTTCATGATTTTTTTTAGAGGAGAGAATCTCATACTAATTAAATTTTTCTAAATGATTTACTCCATGAATTAGTATTCCATTGTACTGCTCATATACACACAGATTGTACTACTCGTATACAGACTGGTTTGTCACCTATATCAGTTTTATATGGTTATGTTTTTTTTTTAGGCTATGCATATACTTAGGTTAAAAACCTGCAACAAGCTTCCAGAATCCACAAGGAATGCATTCACGCTGAGTTAACAGTAGATCGGTGCTTTAAACCGATTAGCTGTGGATTAGTCTGTTCAATTTCTAATCCACACCAATGCACTGTGGCTCATGTTAAACAATGCACCGTCTTTCAGTGCAGTATCTGCAAACAACTCCAGAGGGAAGTCATGTGTTGTCTGTAGTGCATCTATGCATTGAGCAAGATGTCCAACATATACACTCTGAGGTAGGTTTATAATTTCTGTCTTTTGATGTAAACTTACAATTGAAATAAGCAACATTTCTCACTTTTCTTTATTGCTGCTACAGTAATTTATGTTTTAGTTCAGTTCAGAAATGTTATAGCCTATCATGATTATTGTACATGCATGCAGATAGTTTAAATCTGTCACTGTTTATAAACTGTTTTCCCCCCATTTATTTATTTATTCATTCTCTTGTTTAGATTTTATTATCGTTCACCATGGACTTTATAATGGAATAACCCAGTAGCTCAAAGTGTATCTTTTAAAAGGCCTGGCCCATTTGTTGTATCTCTTTGTTAAGAATTGCTTGTCAAAAGAAGATCGCCATTAAAATTTAAATTCTGTCATTTGCGCACTGTTCCTTTAACTTACATTTATGATGCAATTGCACAGAGAAATGTTTGGTGGCCAGTGGTCATCTAGCAAACGACTCGATGGCAAAACAGTCATTATAACTGGAGCAAATACTGGCATTGGAAAAGAAACCGCAAGAGACCTGGCAGGACGCGGTATCTCATTTATCTTATTCTTGTGTGAAGTTATGAGCCTTTGTAATGTATATCAGATTATAGAAACTAACCACAACTAAAAAAAACATGAAATGTATGTTACCTAAATTTATTTAGGATACCAATTATAAAAGTCATGGTTTTTGGAGTTGTTTCACAGGGGCCAGGATAATAATGGCTTGCAGAGACCTTGACAAAGCAGAAGGAGCACAGAAAGAGATCATGGAGGACTCAGGGAACCAAAACATAGTGATCAGGAAACTAGATTTATCTGACACTAAGTCAATTAGAGAATTTGCTGAGGCAATCAACAACGGTAAGTGATTTATATAAGAGTTTTACACCAAAATCTGTGTATTTGATCTAACAAATCTTGATAATAGCAATTCCCTCAGAAAATACCTCTCTCCAACAGTAAACCAAAATAATTACTAAAACGCTCTTGTTTTCAGAGGAAAGAGCTGTTCACGTACTCATTAACAATGCTGGGATCATGATGTGTCCCTACTCTAAGACAGCGGATGGTTTTGAGATGCAGTTTGGTGTCAACCACTTAGGTAAAGTGTTTTTCTTGTTCATTCAAAGGCAATGTGTCAGAGACCGCTTCGTTAATGCCTCTCTTAACATAATGCACGTTACCAATAATATCCCTTTGCATATCTTTACCTTTGACTTGCTGCATGTTTAATGGTGCATACTTATTGTATATGAAGTGTGCTGTTGAATAATAGCTTAAACTTTTATGTCAATTAGGTCACTTCCTGTTAACCTTCCTGCTGATTGATCTGCTGAAGAGGTCTGCCCCGTCAAGAATCATCATCCTTTCCTCCATGGCACATGGTTGGGGCACAATAGCTCTTGATGATATCAATAGTGAGAGGAATTACCACAGTAGGAGGGCATATGGTCAGAGTAAATTGGCCAATATCCTTTTCACTCGTTCCTTGGCCAAAAAACTCAAGGGTAAGTAATCTGGAAAATTAAATAAATTGGAAAATTAATGGGTACTTTGCCGGGGAGTACTTTTTTTATCTATCATGAATTGTAATTTCAGACACAGGTGTTACAGCTTATGCAGTCCATCCAGGAATTGTGCGAACAAAACTTAAAAGACATATGAATCTCGGACTTCTGATCATGTGGAAGATTGTCAGACCTTTCACAAAGACCCCAGTGCAGGGAGCACAAACTACCATCTTCTGCGCAGTGGAACCAGAGTTAGACAAAGAGAGTGGTGGTTACTACAGGTATTGAATTGTGTCATACTAAATTAAATACAGTGGCAGAGGCAACTGATATAAACTGACTGGATCCCATAATGGATTTTTGTTTTGTTTGTATTTTTCTTTCCCATTTTCTACAGCAACTGCAGACCTTCGAGATGCACCAGAGCTGCTAGAGATGATGAAATGGCTGAGAAACTTTGGGAGCTCAGCTGCAAAATGCTGGGAATAGTCTGGAACTAAATGCAGTGTTTTCCGTACACAATTCAGTATATAAATTCAGTATTATTTACAATTAATTCCAACATGAACACCCAAGAAAAAATGCCATGACACAAACTCTTACCAACAAATGCTTATTTCTGAGTAGGTTGTTTTATTTTAAAGTTAGAATTAGAATAATAGATTTTCCCCCATTCATAAACCTCCATTTGCATTATCAAATGTTCTAGACTCTTGATATAAGTACATTAAACGGTGAGCATGTAACAATTATACACTGCACTTAAAGTCAATTTTAGCTGTTTGACCTTCCACAAGGAATATTTCCTTAAACCCAACACTGTTTAACAACAGAGTTTTTTTTTTTTTTTTTGACAGAATCAATTTGACAGAATCAATTACACAAATACTTTAGTGTTTGTTTAATCTCTTTTCAATGTTTTGGTGATTTCCCAGACTTTTTTTTTTTTTTTTTTTGTAAAATGCAATCTGTGTTAAGTTTAATGATGCAAATCAATTCGGGATAATGAATGTTACAACATGTATGCATGTATATTACAACATCTTTTGTGCTGTAGGAAATAATAATATAACACTATCATAAATGTATACAGTTAATCTATACAGTTTAATAAACTTGATCATTTGTAGAGGTGATGCAATTTTATTTGATATTAGCACAATAAAAATAATCACATTTAATGTAATAATGATGACAGCTGCCTTTTGATACACATATCCATTGTTGTACACCATATTTTTAAATTGTGTTCTTCCTCAATGATATTGTGCTATTATATTAATACTGCATTAAAAATGTATTTTTTAAAATGTAAAAGATACCCTCAAAATAATCAACCAATTCAAATAATAAATATTTTCATTTTAACATGTAACACACTGCTAAATGGGCTTATAGATCTACTGTTTGTCAGTGTTTCATGTGATCTAATTAAAACATGAGTCTACAGGACCAACAATGGCACAAAAATGTCAGAAAACAGCACATTGTTCACTCTTCTCCTATTCTCACAAAATTAAATAAATAATAGGTAGTACCACATTAACACTGCCGTTAGTAATAGCAAATTTAGGACAATAGTAGTTCCTTTCTTAGGTATTCAGTAGTTACTAAATAAAATATGCGCATTGAATACTACTTCTTAACTGTGATCAATTAATAAAGAAACCAATTAATTATTAACCACAACAGTAAAGTGTCTAAAAGTAAACTATTGACTTGTTTAAGACAATTATTTAGACATTATTATATACAACTTATTTATGATTATTATATCCCCCCAAATAAGTTGGCTATGCAGGTTGAGATTGTCACTACTATACACTTACCAAAGAGTAGTTTATATCAAACTTAAACACAGAATAATAATGATAATGATAAAAAAATTATGAAGGGAAAATGACAAGCCCATGATTGGATTAGTTCACTATTATGAGCTGTATTCACTGTCAGTTCAATACTTCTCCGACTCCAAAACACCTGCATTTGGTGACAGTATCTTAGGAAAGAGTTCTCTTTAGGATATGAATATAAACAACATCTTCCAGATTACAGTGTCTGTTAGAATATCACTAGGGCCTCACAGAAATGTATGGCTGTACAGTATGTGTCAGATATAAAATATATTAAATAACTTAATTAATTACTTTTGAAATCAATGTCAACCCCTCATTATTTACTCAAGCATTGAGTATGACAAGGTATGACTTGAGTAATTAGTGAGCGGTTGATATCAATGCTACAAGTCATTTAATAAGTGTTTAAAAATGTTACTGTTCTGTTTAGTAATTCATTGGTAATACTTTATTAACTGGTCATAGTTAGCAAGTTCTTAATGAGGATATTTTTATTTAGTAATTACTCAATATCTACAAAGGAACTACATTTGTCCTAAATTTGCTATTAGTTCCCACTCAGTTAATCTTGCTTCCATATTAGTTAGTAGTATTTAAGCTCAGTGTTGATGTACTGTAGTACTATTACTTTTTATAGTTACTTGTTAACAACGGACTGCTCAAAGAGTGAGGCAACACATCTTGAAAAAAATCAAGATGTGTGTGTGTGGGGTTTGGGGGGGGGAGGGGGGGGGGGTTGTCAACCATATTTTAGGGCTATGCGTTATGTTTTTTTTTTTTTTTACCCAATAAGAGACAGGTCCACATTAGGAAACAAATGCAAAAATGAAGTTCATTTATTTTTCTTTATGAGAAATACCACTTAGGTTGTTCAATAGATTCAAGTAAAACAGATGTGCAATATAGCCCTTGTGAAATGAAAATACATGTCTGAAATAACCCCAAACTGTTTAAAACAGGCAAATGTTAATGACCGAAAGCTTAAATACCAGCAGGCACCAAAGTGAGAAAATTAAAGTCTTTTCACTGCGGTTAAAGACAGTATGCCTTTACATTTTGCTGTTCAAACAGTTTAAGCAAATAAGCTACTACCAATAAATTAATCTGACAATACTTTAAATAGAAGTGCTGGTGGCTGGTTTATTTTCCCTTTAGATCTATAGAATTGGGCAGTGTTGCCCACATCTGAGATTTAGACCCTCCCTCGACTCCTCCTCTTGTACTCTCCGACTGTCTTGACTTTGAGATCTGTTAGTACCAGATCCCGATCCCTCCTGAGGATGAACTTTACCATCAGGCAGTTTGAACTCAACAGATGCAAATGAAGACATACTTCCATTTTTCTTTGCCCACATTTTAGAGGACTCACCCATCGGAGAAACCTTAAGTTCCTTGTTTCTTCTAGCGTTCCCTCCACTGCTGCCATTATTGACACTTTGGGCATCTAAGAGAGGATCAGAGTCACTGCTATGTGCCATATTGAAGTATGTACACTTTGGTGTAGGGGGTTTAGCCATGTCCTCCAGCTCAGAAGAGGATATTACAGCCAGAGGCGATGCTTGGTTCTCACAATATGGGTAGGCTGAATCCTCACTTTTGTTGTCCTGAGCCGTGTCAGCTGATGTTGTGTCTCCATTTCCATACATCCCCATAGTTGCAGGAGGAGAGTTACGGATGAGGTGGTTTTCCTTGAGAAGCCACCTGCCTTTATCAATCAGCACTCCCTCTCCAGAGTCCACATTGTCTTTTAAAGCCATGCACTGTACTGATTTATAGTCTTCGTCAAGTGAACTTTTATCGCTTGGTGATCTACTGTGGGATACTGTCTCTTGGATTGCGCTTTTTGTATCCTGAAAAGAAGCAAGACTGCTGCTTTTTAAACTTGGACTGGGAGTGGGTTTTGATGTCATCCATGTGGACGATTTCATCAAGCCACTTTCTTTTACATGGTTTATTATTTTTGGCTTCTCTGAACTTCGTTTTATGATTTCTTGAAAGATACGTAATCTCTCCGCCTCCTCTTCTCCACTCTCTGTAAAAAGCTCCTGCGACTGGTACCCACCATTGTCGGATGTCTCAGGCCTATAATCAGACAAATCTGATGTATTTGGGCTCGGGAGACAGTTTTGACCATACTGATTATCTATCTTTTGGCAAGCCATAAACATATCCCTCATTTTGTGTTTGTCTGGCTCTATTCTGAGGTTGCCATTTGAATCACATTTGACAGTCAGGGTAGAAGACAACAAAGCCGAATTAATTAGGTCTAGCAGCTCTTGTGAGATCTCAGTTGGATGTAGTAGATAATGATAGCCATGCTCCATACCTAAACTCTCAGCTTTCTCAAACTGGTGCTCACTTTTACTCATACTGCCATATGACTCCCCTTCCACAGAATCGTTATTATCAGTACAAGAGTCTCTAACACTATTCACACTATTATGAGAATCAAGAGAAACCGAGTCTTCTTCTTCTACATCACACTCTTCAGCAGAACTGTCCTTTTTAGTCAGACTACCTTTCTCTAATGTCTGGACTTTGCAGGGTTTGGAATCACTTGTGTTTGGCTTTGTTTCTGTGACATCCTCATCCGCAACCTCAGGATCAGAGATTGTAGAAGAGTCTGGTTCAGCATCTGGATCTACTCGTTCACAAACTTCAGAGTTCTCATGGTCCACTTCATTAATGTCATGATCTTCCACAAGCCCATTTTCAATCTGTTGTGTTTTCACGTATTCAGCTTCATTAGTCATACTATTTTCATCATTACTACCATATTGAGTACTGCTGTTGCAGTGTGGATCATGATCCTCACCTTCTGAGATCTCTGGCACATCTTCTTGTTGATTTTCATCTTTGACATCAGGAGACATCATGTAATCATCTTCTTGGCTGGATGACTCTAATGTTTGCTCTCTACTTTCACCCTCTGTATCACAATGAGGTGATGTTGTCTCTGAGTGAATGGAAATACATTCTGATGAGATGGACTTGTTTTCTTGTTCATGTCCTCCATCACTAATTGTTTCCTCAAAATCAGAAAGTTCAGCTTCCTCTCTGACGCAGTCCTCAATTGTATTGTGCTGACTGTCCTCATTTAGCTCAGCTGCCTCTCTGTCTGAAAATGGCACACACTCAGTTTCTGATGCTGGACATGAGCATTTGGCATTTGTGTCTTCGGGTTCTGAAGCATCTGATTGCTTGCTATTTACCCTGATGTTCTGAATGCTGTCCTCCTCCTCTACATCAGTGTCTCGTTCTTTCTATGATCTCTGGCATTCCATTGTCCTCTCTGTCACAAATATTGTCTTGGTGATCAGAGAGCTCAGAAACGTCTTCTACATCTACATCTGTTATTTTTTGTTCTGATGTTGGAGAACGATTTCCATCACCATCTTTGTTTTCAGATTCAGAGTCTTCATGCATTACCCTTTCTTGCATGTTCTCTGCATTCATCTGGTTGTTATCAGATGTTTCTAAAACCTCTTCTTTACTTGAATCACTACCATTACCCTCAGGTGACTGAATGGGCACTGCTATACCAGAATCTTCATTGCCCATGTCCTCATCTATAGTTTCGGAGTCAGGGGAATGAGCTTGGATTAAACACAATTCCTGAGATTCTTGTTCCATTTGATCATTGGTTTTGTCATTGTCTTGGTCAATATTCTCCTTTTCCTCTTCCATGTCAGCAGCTTTCTCTAAACTACCACTTAAGGAGCCATCTTCATTTTCCTTTTCTTTACCTGAAATTTCACTGATGGTATCATCATGTTTGATTGGGTCTTCTTGATTAAAATACTGTAGTTCTCCTTCAACAAGAGATGAAATCTCTCTGTGAATATCTTCAGGCATGTTCAGTTCATCCAGTAACTGTTCTATACTAAAACTGCACTGTTTGTCCTGATCTTCTGTTTCTCCTTCTAAGTCCACTTCTACGGCAAACTCCTGCTCTGAGAATCTTGGTGACAGCGGAGGACTCTCTTCAAAGACATTTTGGTCCTGGAAATCTCTCCAACTTTGTTTTAGTTTGGATGAAGTAGAACTTTGAAGACTGGTCAAGCTGGCCTTTACCTCATCTTCATCTTTAATACTGGATATTTTTTCCAAGGACTGCATTACCTGCAGGGCCTCAGGACAGACATTCGAGTTGCTGGCTTGTGATTCATTTTTGTAGAGGACTGAAAGTCCATCTCTCAAAGTCATCAGTGACAAGAAAGACAGAAGAGCTCTTGAGGGAGACCCAAAGGCAGAGGCCACCTGAGAGGAAAAATCCGGGAGGCTACTCGACTTTTCCCTTTCCAGAGCTGTTAAGCGGGTTGGACTCAACGCCTGCTTGATGGACTGAACAGACAAACACAACTGCTGCAAAACTGGTTTCATGCCTGACTTAACTCTGACCTCTGTATTTTGTGATGTCCCAGAAGAGTCAGGAGGGGCCAAGTTCTCAGATGACTTGTGCATTCTTACAAGACCTTCCTGTTCAGAATGTAACCTCAAAATTGGCATCGATTTACAAAATCCTCTCTGCCTCTGTGGTTCGGTTGGCTCTCCCTCACACATTATTTGTACAGGTGGGCGAGAAGTTGGCCTCTCATCAGCATTATCTTCGAGAGCAGGGCCTTCAACATCTACGCGATCTATTTCAGGGTTATTTTTAATCTCAGAGCCATCAGTGGAGTCACTCCCTATCTGGAAAACTGCTCTTGGTACAATCTCTGGATAGCTTGTCTCATCATGGTAGGGCAAAGATTCTGGTTCAATTTTATTTAGCCAGCTTTCAACGTATTGATTTACACTGGAGGAGGATAATTGTAGCACAGGCAATGATACACTTTCACTCAACTCCTGTTTTTGTTTAGAGGACTTTTTTGATCTGACACCATTCATTGACCTTTGTTTCGGTAGCCTCTTTATTGGGGCTGGCGACTGAATGTCTAAACTGTTCCTCTTTAGTTTAGGCCCATGAGAATCATGGTCATTTGTTTTCACTTTGTGGGAAATGTCTTTAATAGTTTTATCTTTTAACTTGAGATCTTCATCTGACCGACTTTGATTCCTTGTACTGAGATTAACGTCTCTAATCTTTGGAGAACTTTCAAATGTTTTTGTCTTCTTATTTTTGTCTCTTACAGCTTTGGGTTCACGTCTGTCACTTTCTGCTGAGCTAGTCTTTTTCTCTGATACTGTGTGGCTTAGTGTGTCTGACGTCAATTGTAGGTCTTTTGAAGACCCCGGAGCACTGCCCCTTATTTTTCTCACAAATCCAGATGATTCAGAAGAAGTACTTTTCTTAGATTTTTTGGACTTTGGTGCATTATTTTTATTATTACTAACAATGCTTTTATCTTCAGAGACTTGTTCCATCGCTGCTGCTGGATGGATAATTTCCTTTTCAGTCCTTTCAGACATACCCTCAACCAATGTTTGTTTTTCATCATCGGTGAGGATGGATGGATTGTTGTTTGTCTTTTTTGGAGGTGTTGAACAGGCAGATGATAATGATAGCATATTGGATTTTGCACCATCCTGGGAGTTGGAACTTGTGGACTGCCTAGTGAGATCTACATCGCAATCGTTACTTGACGAACGGGGTCCTGAGTCTGTTGAGCCTGGCTTGATTTGAGGCAAAGCTTTTGTGTGATATCCAGGCTTGTTGTCCATATACACCTGTGTATTTGCATTGTAATTGTCACACGTACCTTGTGATTCATATATGTGCATCACAGTCTCTGTTATTCCCATCGTCGCATTGTTTTGTAGCTGAAGAATCTGTGCAACACCTGATGATCTAAAGGAAGTGTCAGACTTTTTCTGCTTAGCCTCCCCCAATTCACTCTTCCCAGATTTTGACACAGTTCTTGTGCTGCTGCTACTGTTGTGACTGACCACACAATAACCCTCCGTCAACTCTCCTTGTCCAGTTCGCTCCATGTATGAGTATGCACCTACGGTACTCTCCTGAACTTCAGTCTCTGAAACAGTTTTGATGTTTTCGACTGAGGCCTCTTTTCTTTTTTGTCTGGGACCTGGAGTGGGTAGCCTTCTATAGATGGACTTGGGCATTTCAGATGATGTATCACTGCCATAATGTTCCTTTTCTTCATTGATGAATCCTACAGATTTGTTAGCGAGTGTATTGATTTCTTTAGAATCTAGGCTGTGAGGTCCATTCGACTCTTTGCCTGAGTCATTGGTTACTTCTAATGAGTTTACACCTGATTGTGGCTTGGAATTGCACCTCTGCTGGTTATTAACGGAAATGCGACTCAGTGTAGTTGTCCAGTGGATCATTTCCTCTTGTTTTATAGTAAGATGCACCTTCATCTCCACTGTCATGCTGCCATCTTCATTGACCCGAAAAGATTTTTCAATGTCGTCTTCAGTAGGCATAATGGGGCAATTCCTCTGCTCCACACCATTCGTACAGTCACAGGTCTCCATCTCATCTGATCCCAATGGCTGACTGCCTTCGGTTTCCATTGATTCATTATTTGTCCTGTTGTGCTCTGTCAGATTTCCATTTAGTGACTTATTGATCTGCTCTACAAGGAACCTCTCAGAAGATAAAGAGAAATTCCTTGATCTTGAAATAGTCCCAGATGGAATCTTTTTTTCTTCTTATGGGTGAATGATCCGATATTATTAGAAGACAGAAGATGGAAAATGACAAGTGGGAAAAAAACATAATTAAACTTGAAAAGCAAAGCAAAGTGCTAAACAAAAATTATTAAAAATAAAAAAAATTTGGCTCACGTAGTAGTGTCTCAGTTTGTGTTGGATGAAAAGATTCAGATATCCTTGACTGGACTTTAGTAGAAGCTTGGAGATCATAGATTCCTGTTCTGAAGGGTTCATTACCAGCTGCAACAACAATCCCAGAGCACAAGATGAGGGCAGGAAGTCCTTCAACCTATAAACAGAACATAAACTTATGTGCATACAAGTAAATAACATTATTCATTTTTCAGAAACTTTAGGACATTAGTTTGACAGCTAACTTGAGTTTATAAGTCCGTCATGTGTGTGACATTACTCAAGACACCATTGGGACATGAGTTATTATAGTATACTCTCTCTCACAGCTGGGGGTAAGAATTTAAACATCATGGCTTAGTACATCAAGGACTGACGGAATGACAGTAACGAACAGTGTTAGGTAACGATGTTATTTTTTCAGTAACGGGGTAATCTAACTAATTACTTTCCCCATTGTTACAACGCCCTTAACATTACTGGACGTTAAATGTGGTACATTACTATGCATTGATTTAATAAACTATGTAATCCGAACACACCCCTGGCTCACACAGCTAGTGAGGAGGTGGCACATGCGTCAGGAGCAATCCGATGAAAAGTTGCCATTTTCAAGGTGGAGATATAAGCACTACTTCAAATTCATTGTGGTCAAAGGCAAGAATGTGCATGTAATTTGTACATGTAATGTGTGACACACGCATCTACAAAGCTAGTGGCCAAAAACACTTTTCTTACAAAGATAATACTTGGAAGTGCAGGATTCTGTTGACGTGCAATAAATATCGAAAGTTATGTACAAACACCTGTCTGTTCTACTCATTTCAACTGACTTGTGAAAACTGCTAAAAAAATAAATTGAAATTCTTTGACATATAGAAACTTTTTTTTTTTTTACCCAAATAGTTACATGTAACTAGTTACTTTTATTATAGAGTAATTCAGATACTAACTCAGTTACTTTTTGGAACAAGTAGTGAGTAACTATAACTAGTTACTTTTTTAAAGTAATGTTCCCAACAGTGGTAACGAACAAAGACATAGTATACTTTGAAGCTTAAAAGCCAAAAAGATCAAAATACTGCACGACAACATCCCTAGACAACACATTCAATGACAAGACAAAGCAAAACTGTCTCAAAAATATTTAAAGACAGGTATTGAATAAGAGCCGTTAAATAGTTCTAAAATCTTGTACAAAAGCAAAGCATTACAGTGTAATATCACAGCATTTTAGATCATTTTCTGTTAGTCAAAGATATTATAATTGTGTTTACATAAAATGCATCAAATTGAATGTACTCATTTTTAGAAAAAATTGATGATAAAAAAAAGAGTAATTCATAATTTTTTAAGGCCACAGTGATGTGTGAAATAGAGAAAAATGATTTCAGTAACTCATAGTATTAGCAGTTTGAATTCTTAACTAGCTGCAGTTACCAATGTTTGCTATAATTTTAACTAGGAAAACATTTATATATACGATATACTTACTCTTCTGCCATCTTCTGTGTAAAGCTTCACAACTGGGAACTGCATCACTTGAGAAAGATAATCCAAAAGAGCATTAAAACTTGGAGCTGTTCTTCTATGAAGAACAACTACTCGCTTCATACTTGGATCCCTGTTTTTGTACACTGTCAGTCTCTTTGGTGTTCGTACCATTACTCTGTTTTCTGCCATTTTTCCTGCCCTTGTGGTCACTTCATTTCTCTTTACTTGCTGCCGGACCAGTTCCCTGCGTGCTTGACGTCCCGCACTGACAGGTCTGGTAGTGTTCCAAGGGACCTGTCTCTTATGGACCTCATCCAAGTTAAAAGGCTTGACCTTTTTCTGATCTGAGCACAGATAAGAGCTCCCATCCTGCACATCATCAAGGGTGCGGACAACATGTGTTCCCCTGGGTGTCGTTATGGTCCTTACCCCAAATGGCAGAGGCACTTTCTTGGAGAGGGCATCTAGAAGGGCATCAAAGGTTTTAAAAGTGCGGCTGTTGATGACCATCCGGTGCCCTGTGAACTGAGGGTCCCCGCTCTTGTAGAAACATACTCTCTTAGTAGTAGTGGGGTCTGGTTGGGGGTTTAGTGATCTGGAAACCAATGTCTGCACACTCCCCACAGATATGTCAGGATGGGGTGCATCATTAATGTGTGTTGTGCTCATGTTAAGAGATACTGAAAAAAAAAACAATAGTTTAAAGTTTTCTTTTTCATTGTGCATAATAAAAATATAAATTATGAATTGCATGGCATAACATTGTTCTGTTCTTACTATCAGTTTCCTATTAGGTTTAATTCTACCGCACTGAAATTGCTTCCAAATTCACTTTGTGTCACCCATAAAGCAAGTGTTTTTGTAAATAATTGTACTCTGGGGGACCTTCAGCTAATGACAACAAAACACAACCTTTAAATTATGTGATATGCTCTTTGTAATGAAGGTTCTATACTTTGCAATTGTTACAACTACAAATGCATTAGAAAAATCAATCTGTAGTTCATTAGCAGCAACAGCTACATTCGTCTTTCAGGTATTGTTTTCAATTTTTCATCCTAGTCATTAATGAAATGGCTTCCTGCAGTCAACAGTGAAATGGCTTCTCTTAAGGACTAGAAGAGTTTGATCAGGAATGTTTGCTTAACATGATCAGGTATAAGAATGGAAGTCACTGAACAAATGCTAATGCTAATATTTACTGAACTCAAACTAGAAGAGATCAAACAAATAATGTATGTACACACACACACACAATAAAACAACCTAAATCCTAAAAAAAAACTCTAGAAAAGGTATTATGGAAACCGATCACTATTCCTAAATGTAATGTTATCAGAAAACATCCTCTTTATACAGATTGCTTTGTCATTTGGGATGGACAGTCTCATTCAATTGACAAAACATGCTCCTCAATAATTTTTCAGTTCAGTAAACCATTGCACAACAGCCACAAGACATGTTCTGGAAAGCATGATTCAAAAGCACACACATATATAAAGCCCAAACTAAAATTTCCTTCCAATCTGCTGCAAACTAGTTACATAAAACAATCTATACAATGTATCTTAGAGCAAACACCAAAACGAATACTACCTTATGATTAGCTTGCATCAAGAAATATACAGAAAGTGCTACTAGTTTCTATGTTACTATTTAGATGAACACACCAAGATTTGAAGCCACTCATCCTACCTTATTTCACATTTTCAGGAGGGTTGAGTTGGTGAGTTTGTTGTCCATCAACTGAAGAGATTATGAGCAACGCTCAAGGCTATTTTGGGACGGCAGGCATCAGAGTCGATTTGTGTAATCTTTGGTCACGATTAAACAGCATTTTAGAGACAGAGCATCAAGAATACTATCATTTTAAGCCTTCATATATTAAAACAAATGTAAAAACACAACCTTTTTAAACTTGTTGTTTGTATAATTTAATTAACATTTAATTAAATTGCATATTTAGCCTATGAGGTTTCAAACAGTACAGTACTGATAACCATAATAACAGTAAGTGTGATACTGAATGATATACAAACATAAAATATCATAATTAAGCGACAACCTCCACGCAAACCTTTCATCTGATCTCAACTGTTTACATAGCATAATACTTGCATCTTTGTCTCAACTGACTGTATAATTAACTAAACAAATTACACTTGTACACAATGTTTTAATAGCTTTCTCTTAAACATAATGAGACATGAAGTATTTTGTTCTGCTGTGTGTGATATCCAGCAGATGGGTGAAGGTGTTTCTAATTTCTCTCAGAGCTATAAGCAGATTTAATGCCTCTGTTAATAGGGATTAGAGTGGGGTGAAGTGGAGAGGTTTTATGCTGTAGCTGACTATAAGGGAAAGGGAAGCCTCAGCTGGTAAAGCATGTGTCTCTCAGTGGGAGCATAACTGTGACTACGGAAGCACAGCAGGAATATTTTGATTGTGATTGGTTTACAGCAGAGCAACACCATTTATAAATGCATTACATCTGGGGAGATGGTAATCTTGTATCACGTGAATCAATCAGCGTGAGATATGAATATGTATATAATAAAAATATGGACTTTACTTGCTGAATCTGTTCATTCTTTAACTTTTATAAATTTTTGTTCATAATGAGACATTGCGCAATGTTTGTTCATTTATATTCAGCAGTGTCTAGTAATCTCAAGGCTCCCCGTCATGTCTCAGATAGTTTTAAAGGATTTCATTATCAGCATGGGGTGGAGATTAGCCTTGCAGTGTTTCTAAGGAAATTTCAAGCAGTTTGGTTTCCGCGAACAGTTTTGCTCACTGATCAAGCTCTTACTCTATTCTATAACTATTGTAGTTGGGTTTCAGAACAGTATAAAGAACAAACTAGCTGTCATTCTCAAAACGTGCCATAATAATTATTGATTTTGTTGGTTATGTAGGTTTAAGAGCGAAACAAATTCACCGGATGTGGAATCACGTTGTCTTGATCTCTAAGGATTAGAGGCTTGCACACATGCAAGATGCTGAGTAAGACAGACATGGGATTTTATTTAATAACAAGCAAGCACTGGGAAAGAGAAAGTGACAGCGCATTTAACTTCAATAACATAAGGAGCAAAGGGTTTTACATTTAGTTACTGACTATATATATATATATATATATATATATATATATATATATATATATATATATATATATATATATATATAGTCTTAAACATTCTCACACATCCATTTTAATTCAAGCATATAAGGCCCGAGTACACATACCAACACACCAATATAATTCGAAATGCTAACCAAAACAACTGGTTTAGTAATATATCCCCATTAACTGATTATAAATGCATTGCCAGTGCTACCTTATCCGACAACAAAACCTGTTGTTGTTATGTTGTGTCAGCCGTCGTAGTAAAACGAGCACGAGCGCCATCTAGTGTTGCAAACAGAGGCCACCGGAATCTCACCACACGGTACTTTCAGATCAAATAACTACCAAATCGCCCCATACCATACAGCTCAATATATTTTCATTCTTGTGCACAACATTTGAAACAGTTGTGTCTGCAATTTCAAGTGGTTGTAAGGATACACTATATTAAATATATTAACAGAACGCGCGTTCGTTTCTTCGATTAGTCTTGCCTGCGCTTACGTCGATTTATTAATGGCGCTGCTAGTCAACGGTTTGATTAGTGATGTCTGGGCTTTTCATAGAAACGCCTTCCTGCCAGAGCTGTTGCGTACGCCGCCGGTTTAGTGGTGTGTTCGCGTGTGCTTCTTCGTTTTTTACATTTAAACTCAGTTTAATTTTTTTATTTTCCTCTAAACATCTAAAATGGGTAAGAAAGAAGAGGAAGAGATAATTCGGATCGCAAAAAAGATGGATAAAATGGCACAGAAGAAGAACGGGGTGAGGTGTTTTGTCATGAATGAATTCCCAGACGAGGCTAACGTAGCAAGCTAACAGCTATATACATGAAGAAGAACTGATTTCATAATCTGTAGCGAAACTGGGGAGCTGTTTTCTTAAATAGATTTAGTGATTAATGCTTAAATGTAAAAAATATATAGTGGTTTAGTTTGTTTTTTAAGAAACTCAACGCTTAACGGGCAAATTAGCAACATTAACGTTAACTTAGCTATTAGCGCGGAGACGCATTGGGTCAGTCAGCGGGAGGCAGTAATGCTACTGATTTCTTCTAAAATGATAATAAAAAAATTATTCTGGCGTTCAGTATGCTTATGTATATATAACAAAGCAAGATTTTACACAGATGGTGTCGGTAAAAGTGATGTTATGCTAATTAGATGTTATGCTACATAGTTGCTTCTGTTGACGTTTCATGCTTGGGTATGATTTAAGTTTATTGTTTCTATCAGTTTATCGTAGTGCAATGTATTTTACTAAGTAGTGTTCATTTACTTTTTATTAGGTTGGTGCACTGGACTTACTAAAGGAACTAAAGAATATCCCCATGACCCTGGAGCTTCTGCAGGTATGTTGTATACTCTGTTGTTCACTGCTCATTCATTCATGCTTCAGTACTCAGATAGAATTTAAAGAGAAATTTCTTCTGCTTTTCTTATGAATAGTCTACGAGGATCGGGATGTCAGTCAATGCCATCCGCAAGCAGAGCACAGACGATGAAGTGACCTCACTGGCCAAGTCCTTGATCAAGTCCTGGAAGAAACTGCTGGGTAAGTGTAATAAAGAAAAGGGATGCACCCGTACCATTTTTACAGAACCGATCCAGTACCAAAGATTCTGAGTATCAGCCGAGACCGATCCGATACCACCTCTGTTTTTATTTTTTAATCAACATAGGATTTCTACATCTCATTGTTTACTTGATCGTTACTTTAAACATAATCTACTAAATATAGACAACTTAATTTTAAAAATAATAAATGAAAAAAAAAAAATATAATCATAATCAGACAAAAATACTATTGTAAACTAGTTTAGCAGCAAAAAGTTATTCTAGAAAAATCATGAGTGCACAATAATTTGATAATCTAAACATTATTTAGTGGGGAACAAATATAAGTGAACACATGTAGGACTAAATCTGGTGAAATGTTCCATTGCTTTTTTTTTTTTTTTAATGTAAAATACATTCATGAAAAGCTCTCTCTCTCTCTCTCTCTCTCTCTCTATATATATATATATATACATATACACACACTAGAAACTAAAATACATTTATTTTAAATGTATATGATTGGCATATGATAGATAGGACAGAACAAGAATGGCTATTCATAATCTTTCATTGCACAAAAGTAATATAATACGAAGGCTCAATACAGAGTGAAGTGCTTATGCGCATCCTGTGTGTAGAATAATGCACTTGAGGCAACATGGAGTCACAGTGCTCAGCATAAAAATGTTCAAAGTCAAAAGTGAAATGAGATTAATGCGTAGTGTATTAAATCTGTGCAATAGTTTGATCCTTTTCTTTTAACAGTTTTAAATCTCATTTACTGTGTGCTCTTGGAGAAAGTTTCGTTCTCTTGACTGTTGAAAACCAAATGTGACTCGCAGCTTGAATGCTGAATGGAGGATGACAGACAGCCGCAGTGGAGGGAAAAGTTTACATGAACTTGACTTAAATATTCCTCTGCACTTCACATTAAACTATGGAAAGGCTTCAGAACACTTGGAATATAGTGCACAAAAACTTTATGCTGCTTTATAATGTTTTTGTGCCTTTCGTACGGCTTAATAATAACAGATTAATATACACACAATAACGGATTTGGATCGGTCTCGGCCCAGTATCAGAGCTGATACCAATATTGAGTATTGGATTGGTACATCCCTAATCAAGAAATAACACTGGCATTTTCATTTCAATCTATATTTAAGCAAAAAATTTATTTTAAGCATTTCACACAAGTTTTCCCTCCATCTTTACAGTTTGGTTGAATTCCTCATATGTAGTTTCTTGGTTATTAAGAGGTCGTAAAATGCTTGAATCTGCATGTTTATATCTAATTTATACTGCCATTAAAGTATCAATTCCGTTCATTGCACTGCACACAATTTTTTTTATATAAATACATTTTTTCTTATTTGTCAAATACTTTCTGGGGCTTTGTGCATAATATGTATAAAACTGTATAATTCCAAAAACTGTAGCTGTTGCTGTTAATATAATTTCAAGTTTCTTTTTTAGTTTCTTGACTAACATTTAATATAAGTCACCATGGGTTTGTGTTGTTGTCATACCATTAATTGCCTGTATGTGGTAGCAACTACAGGTTTCCTTTTGTAACAGATTTCCTACTGAGTCACCACAGAGATATATATAGGCCAGTTTCTGATCATTGTTAGTATTACACTGATGAAATTTTTGACGAGTTTGTTTTGACATCCAGATGAACCTGCTGCGGAAAAGAACTCGGAAGAGAAAAAGAAGGAACGCACAACACCAGTGGTTTCACCGTCTCAAGCCAGCCCAGAACCCAGAGAGGAGAGGTACCAAGACCATGTTAATGGTCATAAAATTATTATCAAATTTAATAATCACATTATTCTTGATCTTAGGCCCTAAATACTGCTTTATCAAGCTTTCACACCCTCTTTAACTTTTTCATCTATCTTGTTATTTCTCTCTCAGCTCGAGCAGTAATTCTAGCAGTAAGAGTGAGTCTGTGGATGTTACACCCAACACATTGATAGCCACTTTCCCACGAGCACCAGGCACATCTGACTCAGTCCGTATCAAGTGCAGGGAAATGCTGTCAAATGCTTTGCAAACAGGAGGCAAGTCATGGCAGGCAATGTTTCCGCACACACATTCTTCTCCTTGTTAAGTTGCCATACAGTGTCTTGCCAAGTGTATTTAGACTTGTTACTTATTTTGTTATAAGTCATTCATAACATTCAAACTTCAGTGAGGGTGCAAAATACATTAATTACTTTAATTAATGCTTATGTAACGTTTATAAATAATTAGGAAATGATTGATAATTGGTCTATAATATATCAGTACGTTTTAACATAGTTTGTGTTGTCTTATTTTTCTTTTAGATGACTACATTGCGATTGGTGCTGACTGCGATGAACTTGGAGCTCAGATTGAAGAATATATCCTTTTCGTATTCATCCCAAAAAGTAGCAATTTTTATTGAAATGTGAGCAAAGTCTAAAAAATACTAGTTGCCAGCATGCTGAATTTCACTCGCATTTCCTTGACCAGCTTGTACGTATCTTTTTGGAGTTCAAAAATACTGATATGAAATACAAGAATCGTGTACGAAGCCGAATTTCCAATCTTAAGGATGCAAAGAACCCCAACCTGAGAAGGAATGTGCTGTGTGGGAATGTGAGTCCAGAACGCATAGCAAAAATGACAGCAGAGGTGAGTGACAACCAGTATTAAGTAATTCTAGGAACATGTTATCTCTCATACTGATGGTATGGAAATCTAAATCCAACAGGAAATGGCAAGCGATGAGCTTAAGGAGATGAGGAAGACTCTGACCAAAGAAGCCATCAGGGACCACCAGGTGTCCACTTCTGGAGGCACCCAGACTGACCTGTTCACTTGTGGGAAGTGCAAAAAGAAGAAGTGTACCTACACCCAGGTAATCATACACAATGCTTTATGAATATTGGTATAGGTTTTTATATATACATGTACATTTTATAAATGCACAACTTTCTTTAGGTTCAAACTCGAAGTGCTGATGAACCTATGACAACATTCGTCTTCTGCACTGAATGTGGAAATAGGTGGAAGGTATGTTATTCCTTTTGCTGTTTTATTTTGTTGTATCCATTGAGGAATTCAATCGATGAATATTTCATTAACGCTGTCTCTATTCAATCTGTTTCCACAGTTTTGCTGAAGCTGGGGGTTGTTCTCTGTGTTTGGAGATGTAGCTAAATTCCAGGACCACGTTTCTGTATCATGGACAACAATTTAATGGCGCACCTGATGTACAAAGGGCCACAATAGATCCCATCAACCGCTTGTTTTATTATAATGGTCCACAAACTCATGTCCTGTGTTTTAACTTGACGTTTAGCTAGGCCATAGGCCTTTGGACTATGATCAATGTTGTTGAATTTCTGTTTTCTTTTACCATCACTTTTTATACGTAGTTCAAAATTTTGACAACATTCATATTTAGATAGTTTTGCTTTGCTCTAAAGAAAGCTAGTCAAAACTTTAATTTTCCTAGACAAACTTGCCCATTTTAAAATAAAATGCTTTTAGCGTATGTTTGCTTTTGGTGACGACTCAAGATTTTTTGAAAACCTTGTTCATTTGGAAGCTACTTTGAGTCTCTTTGTCACTCTGAATTATACATATTTATATGCATGATTTACAAATTTTTACTGTGTACATGGCTTTTACTTTCAGGAGTAAAATGATTTAAAGCTTGATGGCAATTGTGATTTTATAGATGCTACATTATACATCTGAGATGGCTGATTTTTCTTATCAATTCTCTTTTTTGTTGGTGTTAGGGTTAGAAAATTAATAGTCTTATAGATCAAGGTATCTGTAGATTCTTTTTTTTTTTATTATTATTAAAAAAGCATTGGAAACTTTAATGCTTATATCAGAAATGTAGGCCTCTTATGAGTGCAAGTATAATATAGAACAGCTTTTTATAATAACCTTTTGTGCATGGTATAGGGATCTGAATTGCTTTTTTTCTGTGAGGTTGATTTCTCCAAAAAGGGACATTATTTAACAAGCAAAAAACAGCATTCCCCATAAAATAGATGTATGATGATGAGATAATGTGTTGTAAAGAAAACACATATGTTTTGGCAATGTTACTTTTGACATCAGCAGTCAATACAAAGTGGATAGTACTTGCCATTTGCGGCCAGATGACATGTTGCTCAGTTTAGTGAATATCTATCGCTTTCTTCTCAAATGATTTAGCTGTAGTACCCACTACCACCTTGATGTCCTAACAAGCCCCTTGCATTAGCAATATCTCATCTGAATACCAAACGACCCTTTGGTGGTTGTTCTTGACATCCTTTTGTGCATATGGAAAACAGGAGGTTTATATCATCCCTAAACCGCTGCATCTTTGCTCATCATTTACTGTAGTTTAAGATAAGAAGAGCAACTCATCCATTTTTAATAAGAAAATATGTTTACATTATGAATGCTCTTTATATATACACTAACTTTAGTCCTTAGGAACTGTTAAATGGGAAGCACACTTGTTTCAAGGTTCTTTTGTGAGGTTCTCAGGTGCATCCTCTCCAGGAGAGTGAGTGGGCAGCACCGTAACTGAAGACCAAGCAGAAACCCCTGTGGTTATTCTGAACATTTGGATTCATTATTTACTGTATGTGTCAAATGTTAAATATAGATCAAATAATTTTTGGAACTGGTAATTTTTTAAATAAAAAAATATTTTAGACCTGTATTTTTATAAATATTTCTAATTAATTGGCAATTTAATGTATTGTATATGTACTATACATTTATTTTATAAATGAGGGCACTGCGTTTCTATATTATTTAGTAATTTCCCAACTTACAGAACAGTATGAGTAAATTAGACCGCAATGTAGGGGTGAGAAACTACACCTCGAAGCCAAGTTCCCATGATCCCACAAACTCATACGTCAATCCACATTCTGCAGTTTTGACAACAATCACACATTTTCAAATTATTGTGCTTTATTGTATCTTAAAGATTCCAAATGCCCACAAATTATTATTTTTCTCAATTCATGAAAACAAAAAAAACTAATCTGATTACTGTAAACATTCACATATTATTAATAAAAAAAAATATTCGAATTTTTATGTAAACTGATTGGAAAATAACACTTTTTTTGTATACTTTACAGAACAACAACAAAAAAGAGATAAAGAAAAAAAGATTTATAGGCAGTATAACTCCAAACCATTGGCTTAGCAGGATTCCTCAAATCTTACCCTGGAGGGCCAATGCACTGCAGAGTTTAGCTCCGACCCTGATCAATCTCACCTACCTGTATTTTTTTTTATGATCCTGAAGACACTGATTAGCATGCTCAGGTGTGTTTGATTAGGATCAGAGCTAAACTCTGCAGGAAAGTGGATCTAGTCGGCCAGATTTGAGGATCCCTGGCTTAGACTGTGTTGATTGAGGTCGATCTATGTCAGCGGTTCCCAATCCCAGTCCTCGCGCCATTTAAGTTTTCTATATTCGGAACATTAATTCATGGATTTACAATGCACCGCTGCCTGAAGTGCCTCCACACAGATGAGTGTCACATCATATACCTCTAAATAAATACAATTTAAATTAATGTCTTTCGAACTGGAATCATGACGGAATATCTGGTGAGGGCGCGAGGACTGGGATTTGGAAACGCTGATCTATGTGGTGAATCCCTCAGCTCAAATTGCACATATCAATTGCACATTTCATATTAAGCTAATCTAAGACAAGTAGAAGCACCACCATGAAATACATGCTGATGTACATCTGGACTCAGATCAACAATCTTAATGAATTGTAACACATCCACTTCAACGCTTGACAAAACCAATGGTGTTTTTCACTCCAAAAGCTGGAGGCAATAGCTCAATTCAGAAGTCACCACCATGCAGGACAAGTCATCTCATGAATGATCCAAAGCCCAGAGTCTACGTACTCAATGTGGCAAGAGTTTAAATCAACTATTGCCAAAAAAGAGATGTCACAAAATTGAATGTCAAGGCACTTCCCAGAGTGAGGATCTTGTCTTTGAGCGACATGAAAGTCAGGCAACAAAGTAATTCACAGAACTAAAAATATAGTAAGAACTTGGCAGCTCCAATTCTAGTCCGTTGTATTGGAGAGAAAGCTAATCGCACAGTTTTACTGGACTTGGCTACTTTGGTGTCATCTACTTATGAGGGTCCTAGCAATAAAACCTGCACCTTTCCATTCAGGGCTCATGTTTAGCTCTAAAACGCATTTGATACTGTAATACAATACCTGCATGTTAAATCACTTCTATCCGAGGTCATTCGTATAAATATTAATACCTCTACATACTGTACACTAATGAAGCTTTCCGCCTTCATAGTGTCTTTGGGTTGAGTACATGCAAGGAATAGTTGCCATGTCCAACCAAATCTTAGTTGAATCAATGAATGCTATGATAGAGAAAAACACTTATGGATAGATGATACTTATGTAAATACATTTTTTATATTTTCTAGCAGTACAAAAGGCAGGGGAAATAATTGTACTAAGCTGAGATATGAAATTTGATTTTATATACCTCTTTAAATACATGTTCCCCCCTTCAATTATAATTTTTAGTTTTTCTTTTTATTTCTGATAATGATGATTTCTCATTGGAGATGCCAAGTCATTGTGATAGGGATTTTTTTGATAAAGTAGATGAAACAATACTGTTCACAACATGGCATCGAAGTGTTGCCTTGACTTGAGCTTTGATTCTCATACGCATTTTTCATAAACGGCAATACTTGTTACCCATAATTCCCTTTTCTTTAAATATTGTAACACAAGAAAAAAAATGTTGAAGAACTGTAATACAAATTCATAAATATATCTACTGTATATACTGTATATAGCCCACGATTGGTATCACATCTTCCTTCGAACATTAATACAAAAACAAAAAAAAGAATTCCAACACAAATAAAATAGATTATTTTCTTAAAAACATCGAAACGCACTGATAATCCTTTGGAGCATCTTTTGCTATGCTGATCTGTAGCAGTACTTGTGGTGTTGAGCCCTCAGGAAATTTGAGACATTTTTTTAAAAATCCAGTGACCTGGAGACCTGAGCGTCTTTTTTTCAGGTACAGATCGCTATAGCGGTAAAATCCCTGGGAGGACCCATGCTGGGGTCCTTTTAAACATATTCTACACAAGAAAAAGTAACGAACAAAAGCTAGGGAGGGGGCATTCGACCGGGATCACAGAGATCTAAGATTCCACCGACTGCTCAGAGACCGTCTTAAGCAGGTTTTTGTATGCCGACGAGTTCATGAATCGCGGATACGAGTCTCTTTGCATTAGTGTGAATATCTGGAGCTGGGCATCGTCAAACGTGTGGGATGTTGGCTCCAGCATGTTCCTGTTTATAACCTCTCGAACTCTAGAGTCGAGGCTCACCTGAAAAAAAGCCCAAAAAACAAGAATATTAACCACCCTGATTATACAGGAAATGTGATTAGGTTGTTTCTAGATGTGCTGATGTGTTCTCTCACCTCTTTGGGTGAGAGGATAGAGATGTAGTCTTCATATATTATCCGCGCCTTCTCCTCTATGATGCTCTTATTGGTTTCCTTACTGAATTCCTCGCAGGCCAACCAGAAGAGCATGTTTTCTTCACTGAATTCTGTGCGCAGAAACTGCCGGAAGGCACTTCTTCCAGCGGGGCAGTGCATCAGTTTGTCAAAAGATTGCCCCCACAAGCAGACCTCCTCCGCAGTCGGTTTCAGACTGCCAAAAAACAGAGGGGTCTTAGTCAACTTTGGCAACAAACACATCACTAACAGTATTCTTCTGTTCTTCACGTCTATTTTTTCATGAAATACTGTTAAGGCAAAAAATATTTGAGGTGTAATTTGTCAGAAATGTTAATGTTGCAGAACTATAATAATTCATTTAAATTACAACAAATAATATTTTGGGGTAATTTGTAATAAAGTTGCTTACTACAGAAAAATAGTAATTAGTTTAAATAAAAATAAAGAATATTTTGAGGTAATTTGTCAGAAAATTGCATCCTACAGAAAAATTGTAATGCAGTTAAATAATAATAAAAAAATATATTTTATGTTTAATTTCTCGGAACATTGCATCTCACAAAATTACAGCAATTAATTTAAATAAAAATACAGAATATTTTGGGATAATTTGTCAGAATGTTGCATCCTAGAGAAAAAATAATAGTTCATTTAAATAAAAACAAATAATGTTTTGGGGTAATTTGTAAGTTGCATCCAACAGAAAAATAGCAACTCATAAAACAAAATGTATTTTAAAAAAAACAATTATGAGTCATTTCTCAGAATGTTACATCTCACAAAACTACAGCAATTAATTTAAATAACAATACAGAATATTGTGGGATAATTTGTCAGAAAGTTGCATTCTACAGAAAAAATAGTAATTTATATAAATTACACATCATATACACATATAATTACACATATATATATATATATATATATATATATATATATGTGTGTGTGTGTGTGTGTGTGATGTGTAATGTATCAGAACCTTGCATCTCACAAAACTACAGTAATTAATTTAAATAGAAATAAAGAATATTTAAGGCATAGTGTGTCCGAAAATTGCATCTTGCGGAGCTAGAGTAATCAATTTAAGTAAAAATTATGAATATTTTATGAGTAATTTCTCAGAAAGTTGAATCTTGCATCAAAGTTGCAAAACTATATATATATATATATATATATATATATTTTTTTTTTTTTAATAAAACAAAACTAATACAAAATACAAAAAAAATTGATTATGAAGTTATAAAAGCCTTTTTGGGTTTCAATATTTTACAGAAAATGCTTGTATTTTATTTATTTATTTTTACATATAAACATCCAATAATACCTAATTAATATAACATTATAGCTATTTTAGCTAGCCAATATTTTACGTTTTTTTTTAAATGACCTGCAAGTTACTTTGTGTGTGTGTGTGTGTGTGTGTGTATTTTACTAAACCTCTTCCAAATAAAAGGCTAGAATGACTGACCTTTCCTCAAAGTCTGCATTCCCCTCTGCTTTAAAATCATACGAGGCTCTCCGGTTCCTCTCATCTCTGTCTTCATTCCTAACAGTGAGACTGCAAGGTAGTAAACACATCATGATCCCAAGACACCTAACAGTAGGCATTAGGAAGCCTTGGACTATCTTTCCCCAGCTCAGTGTTCAGTTTATATCTGTAACTGGTGCTCATTATAAGCTCACAGCCAGAATATCAAGAGCTCTGGTGTTTTTCAAAGCAGATGTCTTGGGATCTCAGACACTTCAGTAAAAATTACATCATACTTGCAGAATGAGCAAAAACAGTATTAAAATCACATCTAAGCAACAATCCAGGTATATTTACTGTAGTGTAGATAAGTAATAATCTTGTCAAATGCAATTATTTTCTTATAATACAGTGATTTCCTGGCCATTAGTTTGGCCTGAAACAAACCTTGTTAGATAAGATCTCACATTAGCAGCGTAACGAAAGAAAAACTCCTACCAGGAGCAGCTGCAGCAACAGCACCAACAGAAGCAGCAGGCATTGGAGCCACGGTTCCCCTGGCTGGGCTGCTCGTTCTGTCCTGGTGCTGTGGTGCCCGGCACCAACTCCTGCTGCACCGACATCTGCCTCTTTCGCATCTCCATCCGCTCTGATCCCATGGGCTGCAGGAAACAGGATGCAACTGAGACGGAGCCAATACAACTGCAGCCACAGAGATCAACGGGATGAATTAATGGCACAACAAACAAATGTAGGGTTTAAATATTGGAGGAAGTTATTTTCCTCAAGTCCATTTAAACATTTTGTGGTTTCCAATGGAGAAAAAAAAAATATCTTAACGAAACAACACATATGCACGAAAGTGGCTTCCATTAACTGACCGTGCTAGAAAATAACCCCACAAGATGCCGTATTCACATAGAAATTAGCAGAAGAGGACATGTTTTAGCTTGACCAGAAACCCAAATGTCCTAGCATGTCACAAACACTAACATGACCTAACATATTGTCATACTTAATTCAAGCATCTCTCCATAGCTGCTTTGAATAAATGGATACAACCCATACATAAAGACTTGTCTTTTCTTTTCTTTTTTTGTAAAGGCTTTTTAGGTTTTGTGTGGAAAAAGTCATTTTTAAAACTAATAACTGATAGATTACAGTTTCTACCATATCTGAATCATAAGCATGTTGATGAAATAGCTTATTATCATAAGATAATTATCACATTCAGTGATACAGTGCTTAACATTCTACAAACATGCTTAGGCCTACAGCACAATAAATTTAGACTTGTTGCCATGTGGGTGGGTTTCTCTCTGTTTCTTCAAGCTTTGGTGTCTGCATCGATTTAAACAACCTGGCTTTAGGGTTCAAACAAACCATGCATTGGATAAAACCCGAAGGTTATTTTAAGCAAATGTGTAAGTTCCTGTACCGAGCTGTCTTTAAGAATGCATAGATACAAGTTATAATTGTTAGGCTACACGGCTCCTGATCAATCGTTTTGTTCTTGCTGTGATAACTCCAAAGAATCGGGGAAACAAATTCCTCGCTTGAGCTGAAAGATGTTGGAATATTTGGGGGTAGGAGGGGACGCATCACGCATCTAGCTGCAGTAGGATCCCTTCAGCACTGATCACAGCCTCGGTGCATAAGAAATGCTCGAGCCGTGATTGATAGTAGCTAATAAACACGATTTAAAAAAAGAAAGAATAATAATTTGGTATTTTGCGGATTTTTTTCTCTGCATGATTTCACGACTAGCAAACGATGATGATAGCACTGGCTCACAGATAAGCCTGATATTTTCTGCTAGATTTTACAGAAGCAGAACGCACGAAAATTATAGCTTTAAATGTGAACCGCATCCTTAAAGATGGGGCGCACTGGGAAAAATCAAAAGACAGCGCATTCTTCTCAGAAACAACTAACAGCATTTGTATCGCATATCCTCGCATTGCAAAGTGCTACCATGAATTCCAGCTACAATAGCTTTTTATCGCCCAGGACAACCATCGAAAAGACGTTTCTGTCAAACATGACATGTCATCTTCAACAATCAAAATTAAAGATCGTTTTCTCCACAGATACCCTGTATAGGCCTACTTAAAAAAAAAAAAACATCTTAGGATCCCCATACTTACAATTTCACCATGTATGCCCAGAGATAAGAGATATTCTTTGCCTTGATTACATCCGTTGGCATAAGGATTTTTTAAAGACCGGCTGTTTTTTGACAATGCGCATGCGTGTCTCTCGCGAGCTGTGGCGGTGCTAGCGTAAATCCTCTGGATGTCACTGATTCACGATGCACTTATATCTAACGGTGAAATACGACATATTTAAATGTTTTCCTGCATTCTTGCGGTTTTTACTTTCAAATTATTTGCACACACAACGCCATGCATCCGCATGCGGTTTGTCAATCGCGAATCGCGAACGTCAGCTAGTAGCCTAAAACGCTTTTTATTGCTTCGTGTGTTTAATGGAGGAGGATGTATAGGTTTAACACTGTCACCAATGAAAACGAGTGCTTATGCAGACCGATTGTGTCCCTGTGAGCCTCACATAAGGTGTCAGTAACGTGTTATTGAGTGTGACTGACAGGGTTATGGTGGACCATGGACTTAAAATGTGAGGAAGACCCCCGCCCTAAGCACAGTAACATCATAAGGAGGTTCCCTTTCTCGTCAGGAACCAGGGCTTTCTTTTAGAGTCTCTGGTGACATAATAGTTTCTGTTGTAGCCTACTCTTGGATCAAATTTGTGCATTGTACAATGTAATAAACATTCACCAAATTCTCTCAGGAACTTGGTCCGAAATTACCCAGTCTCTGATATGGCTGGAATGTTTTTTATTTTTACATGGAATATTCAAATTCGAAGTTCTCAAATTACAAGCCTCTTCCCCCTTTTGCCTAAAACATACTCACTTATTTATTATCTAATATGGTTCATAGATTGAGATGGTTGGATCAAATATTGGTGAGAGAATAGAAGCGGATCGCAGCACAACGGACTCTGTCCATGGTCCTGAATTCGCATCAACATCAACAGTAGCAACCAAAAGCATATATAAACTCGTCGTTCAATGACACTGCAGTAACTCATTATATTGTAAGCATGAGAACGGTTATAGACTGATATGAAATCGCATACTTCAACTCAACCACATGACGTGTTCATTTGGTGACATAATTAGCAGTCGCATTCAGTCGTGATTACCATCTTTACTGGTCTACGGCCTTTCATTGGGAAATCTAAGGGCATTAGTGACATCTGCTGGAGCTCTGAGCAGAATTCCTGGTAAAACAAATGTTAGTAAGACATCAAATATGAATCTGCTGTGCATATCATAAATGCCGTATTTAAAGGTGATAATGTGCGATGAAAATAATATCCTATCCATCGGAAATACTTGAATAACGTGAAACTATAGATCTAGATGTAGTATATGTGGAGATAGAGCCATTACATCCGACCACTGTGTAGGAAAAGAGAGTGGGAGAGGCACAGCTCTTTGCAAACACTAGGTGGTACTGTTTGACCGTTTGTATAGGCCTATACCCTTTTCCCAAATAACTCCAGTGTTTAATGACTAGGGCTGCATATTTTAGATTCATTTGCATCACTATATATCAGTTCTGATAATCCTTTTAGTGTGCTTTAAAGTTTGTTGATTTTAGGTTGTGGCCTGTTTTGAAAGAATGTTGTAAAACAAGTAGTGAAATTGAATGTTCTAAACAGTCTTAGACTAAATATAAAATATCACCCGGTGTCACATTCAGAAATGGAGCTCAAACAAGCACCAAGAACATTAGCTTGTGTGTTCAAGCACCTTCTAAAAATGCACACACTGGCTTAAGCTGCTCTATCCAAGACAGATGAAAAGTTTTAATGCAAACATTAGATATCTGAAATCATTCTTCTTAGTGTGCTTATTTTTTATGCAAACAGTAGCCTTCCAGATGGAAATCAAAATATATAGTCAAGAGAATACAGTAAATTGCTCATTTAGATTGGCATCAGTAAAGCTAAAAGTCTATAATCTATAAGTTGACATATGGCCCCCTCGGTTTCTTCAGAGTTATGACTTAAATACGACTACATGTAATTATTTTTTATGTATTTTACTATGTGACTGTTTATTGAACCAGCATTTTGTAACAAAGTGCAGGATTTCTGTAACCCCGATACATATTCTTATAAAAAGTGAAAGGTCTGTTCTGAAATGATTTTGTATCAAGACCAATTCCTTAATGCCAATAGCGGTGCCAAACTGTTCTTTCTGACCTTTGAAAAAGAAAGGTCAGGAAAAACATAAACTGAGAACTCTCGAGGAGAGCAGAAGCTGGTCTTGAGGTTCGTGCCATTTTCGAATTGATCTCTATGAAGGTCATTAGAGTTTCTCTTTTATGAATTTAAGACATTCATTAAAAATACACCAGATGTCCACCGCTGTAAGTTTCAAGGCCAGTCAGGTGTTTTATATTAAATTGACTGTGACATCATCTAACAAAGAGCTTTTTAATCTTGATATTAGTTCCTTTGAAAGTGTTCCTTTCAATGAGAACAAGCTCTGAATCCGAAACTGTCATTTTTCCTCTGACATAATTTAATAACTAAAAGAGACTGTCTAATTTCTATCCAACATGCTGATGTCAAGATGTCAAGATGTCAAAGGGCAACTATGTAGGGCTCAGTCTAGAAAAACCTGTCACATTTACTCAGATGTTTCACAATGATGAGTGTGATGGGTCATACTTTAATCATTATAGCCAATTCAGAAAAATATGTATCTCCTGACACTTTTTTTTTTATTTGTATTTTTTTTATATTCTGTGTAATCTGCCACCAAGTGCCTAAAAACAAAACAAGTTTAAAAACATACATTTTGCATATCAGTAGTACCTATTGTGTCTAATTAAGGGATAGTTAATCTCGAATGGAAATTACACTCTTATGTCGTTTCAAAAAAAAATTGCCTATACAATAAACTCTTTGGGGTCCATTCTTGTTTTGGGCATCACTAACTTTATAGACAAACTGAAACCTTATACAAATTGATCTGTTTGTGTTCCACAGAAGAATTTAAGTAACATGAGGGTGATTAAATCTTATTCATTTTTAGGTGAACAATCACTTTAAAAGAAAAAGCATGACTATAGCGCAATATTTTTTACATACTAAAGATAGTGAGATTTCAGAATTCTATGTTCCTATGATCAATAAAGCTATGGAAATTATACTTTAACTGTATAGCCCAAGGAGGATTGGCACCCTGGTGCACCCTGGCGTCTCTCAAGTTTTTTTTTAAGGTGACATGCACATAAACTTAAACCATGATATGCGTCAGTTTAAATATGGCAACGACACACTCACTACATCAAATTTGTATTTAAACCCAAACCATACAATTACTAATCCTCAGTATCACCTCAAAACAGATTGTTAACTTCAATTGACAACTATTATAAATCCCACTTAAATGTTATAAATGCATTAATCTGCAGCCTATCCTGTCACCCAGCTTTAAATGTGGACTTTAACAAATAAAGGTATTATAAACATTGACATATTTTTTTTAATGAGCTGTTAAATAAATTTCTGTATTTTAACATAAGAGTGGGTGCCCCCATTTAACTTGAATATGTGAGACTTTCGTTATCATCAGCTTCCAGTTATTTTTACAAAACCGCTTGTTATGCTGCTTGTTACTGCATACTGGCATGTCTTATTGTAATATTTTAATTTATTGCCTGACTAATAAACACATTGGATTATAGCTCAAATAGTTTTATGGTTTACTGCACTTCGTCATTCTAGTTGTTTACCTATAGCGGTTAATGAATTTGAAGTCTTGCTTCACAGAAAATAGCTTACTTCCATGTTGCACAATATTATATAATCACTCTTCTAATTCCGAAGTTGAACTGACAAAGTATTTTTGATGTTTGTCGTGATGTCTGAATGTTTAAAAATAAGATTTCATCAAAAACTCACAGTGTAGATCTTTTGTGTTCAATCGTGTTGGTGTGAAGCTATTAGTTTTAAATAAAATGTGTTGCGTAAATTGTGTTGCACCTACTTGATTATGCAATCATTTAGTCAAATACTCTTAATCCATTTTCAGACAGGAAGGCTTCTAGAAATAACCTGATCACATCAAAGAGAGCTGCCTCCACAGACAATAAATAACACCCTGAAACCATTGGTATAACTCTATGGACATGGAAAGCATTTGTTACTGTGAAAATTTGTACTTTCTCATCATAGTCAATATAGCTGTCAAGAATGACAAGATGCTCTTTTTTAAAGCTCTTGTGGCTCTCATGCATGGCTATCTTTAAATAATTAATAGTGCTGACATGATTCAGGTTGGAGCATACTCTGACTTACCTGAAAGGATATGGGATCCTTTGATCTGTCCTCCGTATTATCATTCTCATCCTCATTTTCATAACTTCCTCTCGCAAAGTAACCCTCATCATGCTGACAGGCCAAGAGAAGATGCCGTAGCTGCCCCCACATCAGAGAAAGATGAACGCTCTGTACCACAGAAGAGGGCTGGACCTCCCACCTTAAGATGATTCTGTTACATGGCATAGCTCATCTAAAGCCTTTCAGTGTTGTTAAAGAACTTACACGTTCCCAAAGACCCAAAGCCATGAGGTTTCTCATGATCCACTGCAGTTTCACATCTCTGGTCAGCAGGTATCTTAACAAAAGGAACTTAAACAGAAGACAACAAATGAGAGCAGCACTTGGTGAACAGGACAGAAAAGGGATTACACTTGTGCATGTCCCATCGAGTCTGATCCCTCAGTGGTTTAGTGCACTTCAAAGGCTTAGGACAGATTAAACACAGGATGTGTGCGCCTGTCGTTCACAGCCATGAGTGTGTGGCGTGAGCGACATTTTGAATAAAGTGGATGCATTTATAGAGTACAATATAAAAGAACATCACAAGTCAAATGTGGTTAAAGGTTCAATTTGTAATATATTTGCAGCAAAATATCCAAAAACCACTAGGCCAGTGTTATATATTTTGTCCAGCTGATTACTAACAATATATCGATATATATATATATATATATATATATATATATATATATATATATATATATATATATATATATATATATATGTATATCTCTAACTACTTGTAGATCATGAGAAAATTCCCATTCTAAACAGTGACACGGGGCAGTGCAGTTGCCTGTCAATGACGTTAGTTAGCCTTTGTTTACCGCCTTTACTGACGTAGAAACCACATGACAACCGTGTCGTGGACAAATGCGGAAGTAGTGTCTAGCATCCAGCAAACCAATAGCTTGCTTTCAAGCAGTTCCTTATTTACTTCTTCTTGCATGTTTAATGGTGGGTTGTTACTTATTTATGGAACATAATTACTGTTTACCATCTGCCGCTGGTTCTGTCGACAAGGACAGCTCCCGTAAACGTAAGCCAACTTGCCAACCAAACGACCCAAGAAGAGTTTGGGACAAGAGGAGAGAAAGAGCGAGGATAAATATCGGTGTTGCATTTTCTAGATGGAGAGAGCTTCGCGACAAACTTCAACTAGAAAGAGATGCTGATCTTGCTCATGTTTTACTCAACAGGTGAGTTGTTTTTATTCGTATCTTTACAGAAAACGTATGCTATTATAACTTTAAACAAGATTGGTATTATGGGGCATACACACCAACCGTGGGGCATCACATCTCTAGACCCGCGCGAGGACGCGTCTGATCTATAGTCTGATCACGTCTTTGCATCCGTTAAATCCATGATTTATCTTTCTATCTGATTGATGGCCTTCAGCGTTTGGGTAGAAGACAACAAATCTCATCATTCCACACTCATTCTTAGCGTCATCAAACCACGCGATTGTTATTGTTTTGGTAGTGCGTCCTCTAGTGGCAGTTGCTACAACCTGTACCTTTAACTTGACAAATTGTTACTCTTTCATTAACTTCTATGGTTTCTGTACCTATAAAGTCATGTTAATTAATGTTTTTGATAATGTTATAAATAAATCTTAAAAACATAAATTTTATACTAATGCCAAGCTATTTTATCAGGAAGAAATTGTAAGTCAAATATATATATATATATATATATATATATATATATATATATATATATATATATATATATATATATATATATATATATATATTAGTGGTGGGCCGTTATCGCCGTTAACCGGGCGATAAAAAAAATATCGCCGTTAATCTATTCTCAAAGCTGGGTTGGGAGCTGGGTCTATACGAAGCAAGCTATGATGACATTCACCTTGATATTTTATATAACTGACTCGCTGAGGCCAGCCTAAAAAGATGCTCAGGACAGTTGACAGGCCACTGCTGTGCATCGCCACGAAAGCTCATCTTTCTCACGTGTTGTTAAGCCGTACCGCTTGTCGATTTAAACATTAAAGCATCCAAACACAAGACACGGAAAAGCTGAACAGAGTAGCGCGTGCCGTTAGGTGCGCACGAGAGAGAGAGAGAGAGAGAGCCGCGTATCACGGACAGCGACACTGAACCGAGCTCTCTTCTGCGAAGTTCACCTCGAAGTTCCTCCTGCACCCGAACGACTGCAAATCGCAGTTTGAACAAACAAAAAGATGTGAAAGAGCCCAATTCAACACCACGGTGTTCTGGTGTTCAGGGCTCGCGCAGAGAAAGGCGTCTAAAAACACTTGAACATCGAATTTGCTTCGTTTTTGCTCTTGTGCCGACAAATACATACAAAATATGTCAAAATATCCACCTTGGAAATTATGCTAGAAAAAACTGTCAGTTATTTATTAACAGTGGTGGACAGTAACGGAGTAGCTTTACTTCGTTACTGTACTTAAGTACATTTTTCAAGTATCTGTACTTTACTGGAGTAGTTTTATTTTGAGTAACTTTTACTTTTACTTCACTACATTCCAAAGCATAAAATCGTACTTTTTACTTCACTACATTTCATAAAACATGTCGTTACTCCCTATAATATATCACGTGCTCCGACACAGAAGCGGTGTCTCTGATTCATCATGAACGAACTGAGTCTTTTCAAAATAAACTTTTAAATCGGATCGCAAATCGCACCAAATGATTCGTTTACGAATTAGAATGATCCGATTGCAGCTGTTCTGGAGTCAACCACTCACTGATTCAAATGAACCGTTTAGTGCGAGTCAGTAAGAACCGGGAGATCTTGTGAGCGCGCGTGCGTCTGATGCTGTTGCTAAAAGTAAGTTATTAATGTCGAAATTTAGGATTAATTATTGTAACTGAAAATCATATTTAGGTCAAAATTGACAGTTGTTTGGGAACTAAATCCGCTGTAAAGAGTGATATATTTAAGCCCACTGAAATGCTCGAGTGCAGACGATGCAGACACATCAATCAGCGTCTCTGCGTTTTAGGTAAAAACAAACAAACAAACAAACAAACAAAAAACCCCATTAAACTAACACAGATTAAATAAAATAACTCGTGCATGTTCAAATTCCCCGCTGCCGTAATATTAACAGTTTTATTAAAATGCTAGCATGTCCTATGTGACGTCTGTTTTTATATTGTTTATCAACAGTAACGTTATATTGTTTGGATTAACTAGACGAGTAGACAGACATGAATGTTTATTCATAACCGTACTGAAAATAAGTAAATATTGTTAGCTGATGCTAACTGTCCAGCTAACAAGCTTGCTGGTGCTAACTTGAGGTAATTTTTATAAAAAATGCCCAAATATTTTTATTCAACATATATATATATAGAGAGAGAGAGAGAGAGAGAGAGATAGATTACATCTAGGGACAAAAGAAAGGATGTGATGTTCAGAACTACAGTAATTATCAAAGTGGGGAAGAGATGCACCCCGTTTGGCCATGAGTGTTTTTACACCACAGACAAGATTTGAGAAGGAAAAAATCATTATGAAAATATAATTATATTTTCCTTAAAATGTTCTTCCTAACTTCAGGCCTTATTATCATCCCTTACGAAAGGAAAATATATTTACCAATATATTTCTTAAAATATATTGTGATATATTGTAATATATTATTTTCCCTTTTTATTTTCTAATATATCATATATTTGAATACATTTAATAATATATTGATGATACATATATTATATAATATATTGAAAAATATACAAATGATTGCCGCTTTCATATTGCAATATATTGGAAAAAAATTAATATATATAAGAATATATGCCTAATATATTACATGATATTTTCCAATATACTGCAATATATTTTTGTTTCATAAGGGATGTCATATATAACTGTGATGTTCTGTAAAACAACAAACTTTAAAATACTTTGTTCTTACTGGTGAAAATCAGATGGTCATCTCTGTTTTCTCTCAGGTAAATCACAGTGTAAGCTTCACAGTGAACATTACTCTCGTCAACGTAGTCCATATAAACAACAAAAATATATCTTGACTCCATATAGTGGTTATTTTGGAAAAAATCCCAGGTATTTTGAGCAGTAGGATTATAAAAAAAATATGTGCTAATGTAAAATTAAATTAAGTAACGTTAGCCTATATAAAATTGCAAACATCTATCTTTCAGTACTTTTTTACTTAAGTACATAAAAAATCGAGTACTTTTGTACTTTCACTTGAGTAAATTTGAAAAAGGAGTACTTTTACTTTTACTGGAGTAATATTTTACTATACGTATCTGTACTTTTACTCAAGTACTTGATTTGTGTACTTCGTCCACCACTGTTTATTAAGTGGAAGTAAACAGTTGAGGAAAAAAATGGGATGTGTATTATATTGGATGCGTTCATCGTCTCTTAAAGTGACCGCGCCTAATTTAGCTACTGGCTGCTGTAAAGTTAATCCAAGAAAATTAAAATGTAAATCACTCACTGCTCTTCACTGAATTACTTTGTAGTTTTAACAGTCAAACCAAAAATTATTCAGACACCAGGTATAATTTTTGATATATATATAGCAAAACTGTAATAATGTGAGAAATGTTGAAGGTGTCTGAATAAATGTAGGTTTGATTGTATATTTCATTTTTACATTGAAGACTATCCAGTGCTATTATTTGGTTTCTGTACCTTGACACCTACAAACTTAAAAAAAACTTAAACATTGGTGTGAAACAGGAGTAATGTTGTTTGCACCTTGTGCAATGTGGAATTAGTTTACAGCTTTTTCAAGCAGTTTGTGATGCATTTTGGAAACAGGAGATGAGCCTCTTTTCTAATGCACCACCTAGCTTGATAAACCCCTTCTCAAAGACTTACTGTTTGTCAATTTTTTTTGGGTAACACACATATTCTGAATGCCGTCGGCAGAATTCGAATGAGCCATTTTAATCTAGATTAATCTAGATTAATCTAGATTAATTTCAAGATCACAGTGAGATTAATCTAGATTTAAAAAATTAATCTATGCCCACCTCTAATATATATATAAGTCGCTTTGGATAAAAGCGTCTGCTAAATGCATAAATTTAATCTAATATAAATTTATGCATTTAGCAGACGCTTTTATCCAAAGCGACTTACAGTGCATTCAGGCTATCAATTTTACATATCATGTGTTCCCGGGGAATCGAACCCCCAACCTATATATATATATTATATATTATTATTATTATTATTATTATTATCCGGTAAACCATGAATGACTGAAAAAGTCAAGTAAATTCATTGGTAAAAAAAGTGGGATCTTTGAAAAATATTCATCTCTTAAAACTTCTGGAATTTTAAATCAATAATTAATATATTAGAATTACTTAATTACAATATTTTTTATTATAATTTTTTATTCAGTTATTAACTTTTAAATGTGTTATTTAATTAAAATTATTTCAATCATAATTATTGTAGTTAATTATGTCAATCTGGTCACTGGTTGCTGCAGGCTTAGAATATTGTTGTGTAGCTACAATAGGGGTGCTATTCAAAAACTACTGATATACATACATATGACTGTTTTATATACAGATGTATATTAAATTAAACTATGGACATTTATTTACAAAAGTAGGCGTATATTATGTCACAAATTGCTCTATAAAGCACGACTCAAATTTATTTTGTGTTTGACGTTATGGTGTTGCTTATGAACGCGTCCAGTGTTCATTTCATAGAGGGCAGTTACAAATAAACTGAACAGTGAACGGATTTTAACGGATTTAAATGATTCGAACTGAGCTGAATCAAAATCCTCACCATTGCAAAGATTGTGCTCTTTAAAGGGTTAATTCGCTGGTCATCTCACATGACAGCATCACGTGACATAGATCCCGTGACGTCTTGTTGCAAATTTGACAGCAGAGGCAGTAGGTAAGCGAGAAATCAAATATATTTATAACATTTTTACTAGAATTATTGCTTATCGGGTTCACAGATAATTACCAGATAACTGTATAGTAACGTCTGACTAAACGCAAAGTCTAGGCGGTACATTTCCAACCCGCTGTTCTGCATTAGCAGTTGTCAGTGGCTCTATCCATCAGTATTTTTGTTTGTGTGTTTTGAAGACATATAACGAATTGTATCCAATTATTTTGAAAAGATTTGTCCAGACCTACCGAAACGTTTAGTTAATCTCATCTATATTTTAAGTGAATTCGCATTTTTTTCCCTCTTTCACCCTTAGCTAACGTTAGCTGATACATTAACCTTGCTAACGTTACACTAAATCATTTTAATAGTGTTTATTAGTAACACACCGTAGTTTTTTTCACAGAAATCTTGTGTAAGGTTAATCTTTGTTAAACATTTTTTTTTCCATTGTGTTACCGATTCTAACCACTTTTCGAGGTGATGTGTTAGCTGGAATGAGTATGTTACAGATGCTGCAGCATTTGTCATAGTGGCCTTTTCAGGGACAGCACATCACGATTTGATATTGTGTTCAGTTTTAAGGTCCTAATATACAAGATCTCAAGATGGATATCCGAGGGGCAGTTGACGCTGCCGTCCCCACCAATATCATCGCTGCCAAGGCCGCAGAGGTCCGAGCAAACAAGGTCAACTGGCAGTCCTACCTCCAGTGAGTACATCTCAATACCACTTCTGCTTTAATATTCATCTCCTAGATCCAATGGAACAAAAACATCTAAAATCTGGAAGCATTTTTGGTTCTTATTCTGCATACTCTGTCACAAGAGACAGATTTTTTGGACCATATGATGCCTAAAATGCTGTCTTTGTGGGCAGCTCACTAGTTTGAAGAGGTCACTGACTACAAAACAAGAACAAAACCATTTGTGTGTCTTCAGAATTGTATATCTTGAGAATTTGGATCTTGGTTTCGTTCTTTGTTACAGATCAAATAACTTAAGTTAAATTAACTTAACTTAATTTCCCTGGTGTAATGCTTCTCTAAAACAGGAAGAAGTTCTAGATTTTTTAAGGAAACTGACTTCTTTGTGTCACTGTCTTGTGACAGTTATGATTTAGGTAGTGTGTGTGTGTGTGTGTGTGTGTGTGTGTGTGTGTGTGTTGCTGTGTCTGTTTCTGTGTGGTATGCATAACGTTAGTCCTCCCTTAATGTTATTTACCAACCAAGTCAACACTACTTCTATTTTTAAACGATGCTTCTAAAGGTAGTAAATTAGGCTTGAACAGAATCTAGGTGATTATAGTTATATTTTCTAATCCGTATGTGATATTTACTGTTTACATAGTAGTATAGTTAGTAACTCTCCCCTGTTATAAAACACAGAAAGCTTTTCAGTGATGTCAGGGTCTTTATATTATTGGCTTATGCATGTGAGACAAGTTGACTTTTACATGTTGTCCAATGAAAAGACACTGAGTTTATTTATTTTTTGAATTACAAAATTCCTGTCTTCTGTTTTTTTCTTCTTCTGTCAAATGTGTGTGTTAATCGCTCTTACTTTTCTGAGGTGTTAGGGTCAGTTTTAGAAAGAAATTACGAAAATAATAATTTTATGTAGCACCTGGAGCAATAATTGGGTTTTATATATATATATATATATATATATATATATATATATATATATATATATATATTTTTTTTTTTTTTTTTTTTTTTTACAAAATAACATGTTTCAGATCTTTATCACATAATCCTGAAAAAGTTAATTAGGGTTCCCATAAAATTATCAAGCAGGACAATCGTTTTGAACATTGATAGTGATAGGAAATGTTTCCTGAGCACCACATTTCTGAAGGATTGTGTAACATTAAAGACTGGAGTAATAGCTGCTAAAAAAAAATTCAGCTTGGCATCACAGCATTTGAAGTTGTAATAGTTTGTTTTTGCTATATTTTTGATCAAACAAATCAGCCTTGGTGAGCATAAGCAAAGACTATAGAATAACCAAGACATGTCACTCGTATAGTTTTGAAGGGGGAAAATGCAACGCTCAATATGGCCTCTCCATCTCAGGAAGCACCGTCTTCTGAATGAAAGAGCCAATCGCTGATCGGTAAAGTCGGCGCATCACTGCAGCTGCCGTTAGAAGTCCTGGTTGCTATAGAAACAGTCAACATTCTGAGATGTGCTCGACACTGGCTGATATTCGCTTGTTAAGTCTGACGTCACATAGCAACGCTTCCATGTCCAAATGCTCTATCAGTTATCACGAGAAAACAACAAAAGGTGCTAATATAAATTCATAATGTGATAGAATACTAGCGAAAAAGTTGTAATCTTAACCTTTAACTCCATACCAAAGTCCCAGGCAGACAATGAAAATCAAAAAAAAAAAATATATATATATATATATATAAAAATTATTTGTGTTTGGTACGGTGTGAGCACGGAGACTGTAGTGTATACGGTAAGTTTGAAAGCATGGAGCTTAAATTATTAATATGTATAAAAAGTGCTCATAAACGGCTGCTGAGGTTGTATTCTCAAGTGAAGCGAGTTGAGGCTTGGACCCGGAAACAGTGCTTCTTTCGTCATCACTTAACAACCGAATAGCCTGAAAAATAATGAGCAAAAGTAACATAATTTATGACACAGTTGTTGTCAGATTTCTTTGGTTATTTCAAATATGAAATGTATTTGTAAGCTTAGTGAACAGTTTTGAGAATTTGATGTTTCCCATTCAAAAAGATAGGAGTTGCACTTGCATGCCAGAGAGGCATTTCAAAGATGGCTTCCGAGTGACATGACATGTCTTAAAAGGACTTTGGCATTAGGTGCTTCTTTCAAAAAATCCTACTGACCTCAGACCATTCAGACTTAAATGGTAGGGTTGTTGTTAAATTTGTGTTGCATTATAGTTGTTATTTTTATACTGCTATAAACCAGGCAATGGGATAGTTACATAAATATGAAGACAATCAAATTTCAGTTAGAATAAATTGCTTAACAAAGTATATTAAAGACTGAATAATGAAGTATAATAAAGACTGCATAATGAAGTATGATAATCAGTCTATATTTGTAGTTTAAATCAGATGCATATTAATGCAGAGGGCATGTGGCAGGTGAAATTACAGTTCAGGAAGTTTCAAAACTGTTATAAGTCTTCTATCAGCCAATAAGTTGACTGAGCAACCATCCCTTGAAACCACACAATCATAAGTCTAAACAACAATGGGAAAATAATATATATAAAAACAACATAATATAAATTAATAATCAATACATTTTAAATTGTTTTATTTTTTCATTTTATTTTATTTTAAATGATTATATGATTAAATTGATTAATAAAATGATTAAATAATAAATTATTATAAAGGAATGAATGAACACATTAAGAAAAAATGAATATAAGAGAAAGAAAGAAAGAAATGTATGGTTGCTTTCTTTGCTTCCGGCTTCACTGCTATTCGGACACTCTTGCTTACTGCTCTGTTCTTTGCTCCCTTTTTATGTACCTTTTTCAGATTTCTCTAAGATTTTAACATCAGCAGATCAGCACAGTGCTCAAACAACACATTTTGGGCACAAGCACTAAACTAAAAGCTTTCCGGGACAGGAATAATACTATGAAAAAGAACACTTTGCCTCCCACTGGCAGCAGCTTACATTACGGAGACGGGAAAACACAGCTGCCTACATTCAAACTGACAAGAAAGAAAATGCATCTTGTGGAAACTACTTGCTGCATTAACTGCCACATACTTCTACAAAGGATTGTGATTCTTGAAACAAAGTTACTTGCCAGACTTCCAAAACAGGTGGAACACACAGCAGACGGTCATCATGGAACTCCTTTATTGGTATTCTACCACCCCCTATACATCTTGAGAATAGATTTGAAGCATTAATGAATGTGGGTAAGGAATCCCTAAATGGGATTGAACATGGATTGTCTCAGGTAGCAGCTAACCTTGCTACTAACAGGCATTACAGACAGCAGCGCAGTTGTGCCCAGGACCCGTATAGTGGGTGACTCCATTATCAGAAACATCAGTAGCAGGACTACAACTACATGCTGCTTTCCTCAAGCAACTGTCTCTGATGTGAACAAGGAACTTCTTAACTTTCTAATGAAGCACAAGACTGCAAATCAAATCATCATCCATGTGGGGAAGTATGATATTCAGAAAGAGCAGTCAGAACTCCTTAAAGGGGGGGTGAAATGCTCGTTTTTACTCAATATCCTGTTAATCTTGAGTACCTATAGAGTAGTACTGCATCCTTCATAACTCCAAAAAGTCTTTAGTTTTATTATATTCATAAGAGAAAAATAGTCTGTACCGATTTTTCCCGGAAAAACACGACCGACTGGAGGCGTGACGTGTGGGCGGAGCTAAAGAATCACGAGCGCCAGTAGGCTTTTGCGTTGAGAGCTTTGGAAGCTGTGACATTACGTGAGGACAAAACCAACCAAAACAAACCATGGCTAACAGTCAGATTCAGCGTATATTTATGATCCAGAATCAGATCCAGAGACTGAAATTTAACAAGAGCAGCATCAGCAACAATGTCTCTATGTGGTATGTACTGAAACTGTATATATTTGCTTAGCGGTTTTGGAAAATGACTAAGTTCCACTTTGTCGTCTTTTTTTTTTTTTTTTAAGATGTACATGTGGAAAGTGCAGTTTGATGGCAACGTCGCATGTTGTTTACTTGATGTGCTTACGCGCCGGTAGCTAAGTTAACAACACAGAGATATTTGAAGCAGTTTTACTCACCGCATGCGGTTCCAACACACGATCGTGACCCTTTTTCGTTGGGACTGCATTATCCTTAAGAAATAAACGATGTGCAAATCCGGCGTCAAACTGGGCCTTGTTTGTAAAACAAGCATCTTCGAAATGCAGGGAACAAACAAAAACACTTGCACAACTCTGTTGATGCTCTGTAAAAATAAACTCCATCCACTGGTCCCTTAATGCTGTTTCTCTTTTGGTAATCCGTGCAGGGTTGTCTTGACCTGGCAACCAAAAACACACTTCTTTTGTGACATTTGGCGACGCTCTCGCTCTGATCAGTGATTGTCTGTGCTCAGCCTCTCAGTGCGCTGCTATACGGGAGCGCGCGCTCTTCCGGCAGATGTGCCCTTAGGAGCCATATAAGGAAATCCTGCTCCATCTAACGTCACACAGAGCCATACTCGAAAAAAACTTTCCGAAACTTGTGACAAACCGGAAGGAGTATTTTTGGAACAGAAATACACCTTCAAACGTAAAACTTAATTTTTGAAACTTTGTCCATGTTTAGCATGGGAATCCAACTCTTTAACAGTGTAAAAAACTCAGTATGCATGAAATAGCATTTCACCCCCCCTTTAAGAAGGATTTCAGTGAACTCTTTGAAACACTTCAAAGGCTTGAAGTTCAGTCATTCATCAGTGGACCACTCCCAGCAAGGGGAACTAATGTGTTTTCATGGTTGCTTGGGCTGAAAACATGGCTACAAAGAATCTGCAGTATAAGAGTCGACTTCATCGACAGTTTCAATCTTTTCTGGGGCCATAGACAATTTTTTATACTGAATGGCCTCAACCCAAAGAAACTTGGTGCAAGAGTGCTAAAAGACAATATCTATTTCTCCCTCTGTCATCCTTCAGTATTATATGCCAATCCATTTAACCTGAATGGCACACACACACCTGGACAAAGTATGCGTGATGACAGACCATCATATCAGCTTCTAAGTCGTTATGGGGTGGACACATGCGGGACAAGCGGGAACCCAGTGTGCCTGTAGCTTTCTATATTTCTGATTTATCACATGATAGAAAGTCTAAGGCCTTCTTAAACCGTAAGTTTAACACAAACAACCTGATTTTATGTTTCTAAGTGAAATATGGCTAGAAGACATCTGCAGTGTAACAGTCCTCAATGAAACCCACCCTGCTAAAACTCAATAAAAACTGCAGTTTTGAAGCCCCTTCTGAGAAAGAGCAATTTTTTTGAAAAGGAAATTTTTAAACAACTGAAAAACTACTTAAACTCAAATGGACACCTGGACAATTTTCAATCTTGTTTCCAACCGCATCACAGCACAGAGATGGCACTCATTAAGATTATGAATAATATTCACTTTAATTCTGATTCTGGCAAAATATCAGTGCTGGTACTAATAGATTTAAGTGCTCCGTTTGACACTGTTGCTCATAACATACTTCTAGAGAGACTGGAAAACTGGGTCGGACTTTCTGGGATGGTACTCAAATGGTTGAAGTCATACTTAGAAGGCAGAGGTTATTACTTGAATATAGGAGAGCATAAGTCGAAGTGGACGTCCATGACATGGGGAGTCCCACAAGGCTCAATTCTTACACCGCTTTATTTAGCCTGTATATACACCCACTATGTCAAATAATGAGAAAGCACCAAATTGCCTACCACAGCTATGCTGATGATAGAGTCCTGCAACGGGCATATATATATATATATATATATATATATATATATATATATATATATATATATATATATATATATATATATATATATATATATATATACACATATATACATATACATATATACATATACATATATATATATATATATATATATATATATATAATTTTTCTGTTAATCATCTTTAATGGTTTTAAATTAATTTTAAATTAATTTTAAATTGTTTGGAAAGTTTTAAATTCCTTGTTTTATTGTTGTGATGGCAAAACACACAGTTTGCATTTGACAATCCTTAGATCCTTCATTAAACACAATTAGCATATTACATATTAGATCTAATTAGAAAATTTTATTTTTCGTGAGTAATAATAGTCAGAAGTAAAAAAAAAAAAAAAAATACTGAGTACATATTGATTTTTAAGGTGTAGACTTTTGTTTGGGATCAATAGGACAAGTAACAGTTTTATCAGTGGGCCCAACCCATCATCCCATCCTTATTATTGAGTCCTGCAATCTCTCCACAGATGAGAGATATATGATTTACTTGTGTTTGCTCTTGAGAATGGATATACTGGATCTTTGACAGATTAAAACAGTTAAAAAGCAAGTGAGAGTAAATACGTTTAATAAAAAGAATGTGAACAATTGGTGCACTTTGCTGGATTGCTTTTTTGTGCCTAACTCTCTTTAGTCATTGGTGAGTTTAATGGTTTTCAGGGGCCAAATGATCTCAGCTGAGGACTGCGAGTTCATCAAGAAGTTTGAGATTGCTGGGTCTGAGGACAAGCAAGCAATTCTGACAAAAGATGGACATCAGGTGAATAGGACTCTTCTAAAATTAGTCTTGCCCCTACCAGTCTTTTAAATAATTAGTTTAAAAGAAGAAATGTACCACATTCATTTAAACATAACAGAGCTAGATCATTGCCTTTGTTTTTAGGCTTACATGTTGTATTTCTATTGAAGTCTGTACATTTAACTAATTCTTCTAACATATTTCTTTTGTAGTGTGCAAAAACCTTCCTCAACCTTATGGCTCATATATCTAAAGAGCAAACAGTTCAGTACATCCTGACCCTAATTGATGACACACTGCAGGTAAAAAACACAATATTTTGGAGAAATTAAAAGTCCAACTCTGTTGTCTGTTTTTTCATTGTCAGTCGCACTTAAAAGCTTCAGAGTGTTCATTTATAAGGCATAAACTGACCCTGTATTATCTTTGTTTGAATGGTGTATAGTGCATTGAAATGAAAAATGCAGACAGTTACATGAATATTGCTATGACATTTGCTTTTTGTCTCTTCACAGCCTTGGTCTTGCCAATGTTCAAAACAGAAAAATGTCACGTCCTCAAACTGATCTTGATTCATGCTGTCACTCTGTCAATTGCCTAGATGCAGATTGATGCTCTAGCTTTGCTGTTTCGTTGTATATTTTGTCAATGTTATCTTTTAAACTTGTGCTGATAGATGGCCTTCATAAAACCCACTTTCAATTGCTTTTATGGAGTCTGTGGTTACAGAGTATATACTGAGTATTTCTGTATTCATTCAGTGACTTGTCCCCCACAGCTCATTTAGCCTGTGCATCTATGATGTGATCTTCTTTTCATATGCAAAGTGGGTATTATTCTAAAACAAAGATAAAACAGGCTCATCTTTCAATTTTAAAAATCAATTCATTTTATAAATGTGTCTCTGGGGAAGTATCATGTGCATGATGTAGGGTGTATTATGTATTTTTCAAGGATGCAACAATGCTACTAAGTATAGCTCATTTTGTTGTTGCGGTGAAATGGAAGTACTTCACCCCTGCAGATGTAGTCACTGACTTTTTTAATGTCCATTTGTGGAAAGCTTTTAACTATATATCATAAAATGTGTCTGAGATCAGTTTATTTTATGTTGCAATAAATGGGTCTTCTGCTCTACTATGCAGGAAAATCACCAGAGAGTGAATATCTTCTTTGATTATGCCAAGAAGACTAAGAATACAGCCTGGTCTTATTTCCTCCCAATGCTGAACCGTCAAGACCTCTTTACTGTTCATATGGTAAGTTGCTATCAGGCAAAAAATAAATACACTTTTTATAATATACACTACTGTTCAAAAGTTGTTTAAAGAAAATGATGTTAAAAGGATCCTGTTCACAAAAAAACAATATAGTGATTTTAACATTTGTAAAAAATGTTTTGTGATAGAATGCCCTTGTGCGAAGGAGTTACCATGAATATTTAGTGATTCACACATGAGAGACAGAGAACATCCCATAATGGGCCATCAATATGAATGTGACTGAGGCAGATAAGAGAGTGTGAGGAGAGTAAAATAATGTGGGCTTTTTATTATTTTATTTGCAATATAGTATAATAAAAAATATACACAGTGAAGGTCAAGGAAACATTATTGAATATACTGATCTGAACATTGAGATTTGAACAGCAACACACCTTTGTGCCAAACATTTATTCATAGTGTTAACACTCACACTACTTTTATACCTTGTGGTTCTCAAACATCCTGGAGTTGTGAGACATTTAGACAATGAAACGACACATATTTCAAAATCTTTCACTTGATTGCATATTTGGAGTCAGGAATTATAGTTTGGGAAAAGTCTAACTAGTAAAATGTGTACAAGTTATGTCACAATAACTCAATAACAACAGATGCAAGTAATCTTAAAGGGTTATTTCACCCAAGAATGTAAATTCGTCCATCTTCTACTCACCCTCTAAGCTTCCTAGGATACTTCGAGGGTGAGTAGAAAATGGACAAATTTTCATTCTCTGGTGAACTAACTCTTTAAGCTATCGTCCACTTGATCTAGCTGCGCGACTCATCGCGTTGTGTTCTTCTTTGAAGGAGGAGGTAAATTCTGGGTTTTTCCTTTCAGCGCATCTTCCGCCAATAAACAAAAAGTAGCCAGGTGTTTACTGATGAAGTGGGCATTTGTGGAGCTCACGTTGGTTTCATACAAATTACTAGGACTGGGACGATAAATCGATGAAGAATCGATTTGTGGATTGATTCTTAGATTTTCAGAATGCATCACGATTCCTCTGGAATTGATTCTGAGGTTAGATTTTAACAGCAGCTGGCGCTCTAATCTAGTTTTTATCTGCACACTCAACTGCTCATGAAGAAGAGTGCTAAAGAGCGCTTGTGCGTTCGGCTGAGTCATGTAATTTCACTTCTTAGAGCATCTTAGAATGCTTTTATGATGCAAGATTAATGTAAACACAGCCCACTCTGAACACCTTTGTAATTCGCTTCAACCTTTTCAAATTTTTTGAATGATTATTTTAGTTTCAATTGTCTGTAATGATTTGGAAACGAGCAGAATACGGGTGTTTCTAAAGCATGCAGTGCCATCTGCTGTTCAAAACTAAATTCAAGAAAGAATCGCGATGTATTTGGAAAATACCAGAATCGATGCTGAATCATTTCTCTATTCATGATGCATCGATTTATTTTCCCAACCCTACAAATTACTTTAACAGAGAATATTTGTTTTGAACTTAAAGGGGGGGTGAAATGCTATTTCATGAATACTGAGTTTTTTACACTGTTAAAGAGTTGGATTCCCATGCTAAACATGGACAAAGTTTCAAAAATTAAGTTGTACGTTTGAAAGACTATTTTTGTTCCAAAAATACTCCTTCCGGTTTGTCACAAGTTTCGGAAAGTTTTTTCGAGTATGGGTCTGTGTGACGTTAAATGGAGCGGAATTTCCTTATATGGGTCCTAAGGGCACGTCTGCCGGAAGAGCGCGCGCTCCCGTAGAGCAGAGCACTGAGAGAGCACAACAGATGTTCACTGATCAGAGCGAGAGCGTCGCGAAATGTCACAAAAGAAGTGTGTTTTTGGTTGCGAGGGCAAGACAACCCTGCACAGATTACCAAAAAAAAGCTTAAAACATTAAGGGACCAGTGGACGGAGTTTATTTTTACAGAGCTTCAAATATCTCTGTGTTGTTAACTTAGCTATCGGCGCGTAAGCACATCAAGTAAACAACATGCGATGTTGTCATCAAACTGCACTTTCCACATGTACAGCTTAAAAAAAAAAAAAAAAGACGACATAAAGTGGAACTTAGTCATTTTCCAAAACCGCTAAGCAAATATATACAGTTTCAGTACATACCACATAGAGACGTCCTGCTGTAGTCATTGCTGCTGCTCTCGTTCAGTTTCAGCCTCGGGATCTGATTCTGGATCATAAATAAACGGTTGAATCTGACTGTTAGCCATGGTTTGTTTTGGATGATGTTTTTTTTTTCCTCACGGTAATGTCACAACTTCCAAACGCTCTCAACGCAAAAGCCTACTGGCGCTCGTGATTCTTTAGCTCCGCCCACACGTCACGGCTCCAAACGGTCGTGTTTTTCCGGGAAAAATCAGCACAGACTATTTTTCTCTTATAAATATAATAAAACTAAAGACTTTTTGGAGATATGAAGGATGCAGTACTACTCTATAGGTACTCAAGATTAACAGGATAGTGAGTGAAAATGAGCCTCAAAGACATGAGAAATATACAAACTGTATATATATATATATATATACAGTTTGTATATTTCTCATGTCTTTGAGGCAAGTATTCGCTGAGATTCAGGTTGTTTTATTTTCGTGTCTGTGAAGAGAGGTGACAGAGACCGAGACGACAAAGAAAACCCCCTGTTTATTTTCGTTATTTTACAAAAGAACGTTGTTTTGTTGTTATTATGACTATACATAGATAAAAGTATACCCTTTGTTGTGAGACCAACCACACTAATGTTGAATTCAACCCCAGAGGGTTAAATAGGAAACAGTTGATTTCAATTGTAATAATATAATATTACATATTTTCATACTAAACTGACAACAGCCATAGTAGGCAGAAAGTGGTTTATTACAATTATGAGCTAAAAAATAATCACAATATTCCCTAAATTATTTGTTATAGCAGTGAATTTAATTTAATGTTTTTAAGAGGCTCATTTGACCTATTTTCTTTTCTAAAGAAAAGTAATTTCAGCTACACGCATAAAAGCTTAAATTTCGCAATTAAATTTCAGGAGTGTGCAGGTGGTGTTTACTGATGGTTCAGCTGCATTTACAAAACACAGTCAGCGTGAAATATGGACCAATATCTCACAACCCTTTTCTCCTGTATGAAAAATGTTTCCAAGTAATTACTGAACAAAGTTAGCTTGTCCTCCCCTCTCTCTATAATTACTTTGGAATGATGTCAGTTCCTAAACAGAAATATTGCAAGTTTCGGGAGTTGTCCACATTCTTCCACACATTATTCTGCTTAATATAAAATAGCATTGTGTTTTGTTCTTAAAAGTAATAAATTTTTTTTTTTTTTTTTAACCGAGCTAGATTATTAGGTTTACTTTCAGAGCTAGTTCTAAACCTTTTGTTTGAGTGCCCATAGTTAGTATGGGGTCTATCAATAATACATCAAAGAGATATCCATGCTTAGTTTCGAACATTCACTCAAAAGAAAAATATTTTCCCAGGATACTTATATTTTAGGGATACATACTTCACACACAGCACAGCGTGAAGTCAGTCGTCACAGTTTAATTACCCTTCAGGCAGACGGCGGTCGCAGGGTGCTGAACTGCATGAGGATTGTATTGATTCCCCTTGCCATCCTCACCTCAGCTCTTAATGAAACACTGTGAAGTTTCTCTTTTGCATGGCAAGCAGCGTAAATGTCATGTCTTCTGGAAACATCAGAATAGCTCTCAATGCGTTCATTACCATAGCACACACAGATACTGGGAGTGATACAGCTCTCAGTGAATCACTTCATCTGACCAATAATTCAAGCCTATTCTGCAGTGGTTGCATATTCATTAGTCTGAAATGTTAATTTAGGATGTTTAATTTTAGGTTGAATGTTTCAGATGGATGCAGCGCAACAGTTGCCATTTACTTATCTCAATTAATGGTGTTAATTATCCTTTGGCCTTTTGCCACTTTTATTCAGAGGAAAACAGAGAGAGGACAGGAAATTATGTGGAGAGAGACTGAGAGCAGGACTGGGAATATCTATGAGCTCTATACAAACTTTATTTCAGCTTATTGAGCCCAAACAAGGTGTACTAGGACACAGCCCCATCAAGACATTTTATATATTCCCATTTTCAAGCATCTGTATGAAAGCCACATATAACAGAAATGCATTTTCCAATCACTGATGCGACATTTCTCTTCTTTGCCTCAGGCTGGACGGATCATAGCAAAGCTGGCTGCCTGGGGACGTGACCTGATGGAGGGCAGTGACCTGAACTACTACTTCAACTGGATTAAGACCCAGCTCAGCTCTCAGGTAGAAAACAAAGAGATTCGATCCTAAAATCAGCAGACCTTCACTCTAACCGATTAAAATGTCATGATTAAAATCATGTCATTCCAGACCTGAACGACACATTTTTTGTTTGTTGTTGAAACACAAAAGGAGATGCTGTTTAGGAGAATATTAGTGACTGAGTCTCAGTGACTGTTTCACTGCATCCGTTTCATACAATGAAACTGAATGGAAGCTGCTGATGCTGTTTTGCTTACTATCTAACTTTTTCTTTTTACGGAAGGAAAAATATACAGTATATACGGTGGTGGCCAAAGTTTTAAGAACACTAGTATTTTCACCAACTAAAAAAAAATATTTAAAGGGGTCATATGATGCAATTTTAAATGTTTCCTTTCTCTTTGGAGTGTAACAAGCTCTTGGTGCATAAAAAAAGATCTGTACAGTTGCAAATCCAAAGGAGATATTCTTTTTCAAAGTTAAAACTCTGCCAAGCCCCCCTAAAACAGCTCTTTTAAACACACCCCACGTCTATGTCATTATGTGGAAATATTTGTGTTATGCCACCCAAATGTTCAAACAAAGAAAGAAGGCATGGTTTCAGTAACCACATTTAGCGTTGAAGCAGCAATGTCTGAGAGATGCTGTGTGTATCTAGGTGAAAGCAAAAGCACTTTATTTTAGGGGTGCACAATATATATTGGCCGATGATTAATGCACATCTCGTCAGTAAAGCCGGTTCTCTAATCAGCGGTAAATTCCATCAGGTGCGTGATTTCACATAGAGCAGCTGTTACTAAATGGAGCTGTTATTAATTGACAAGCTGCGCAAATTCACGTTCATTATCAGCTTGGATTTGCACAGCTTGTGTTGAATGTTTGGAAATGTAAACCGATATTTCCTACTGACACACTATAGCAAAAGATAGAAAAATAACTGACTTAAAACCATTTATTAGCTGGTGAAAATTCTGGTGTTTTAATAATTTTGACCACCACCATGGGTGTCGTTACGCCATATTTTTCATATGAAAACAGCAGCACACTTCGGTCGGCTCTTCCCCATCTATCAGCATGTTATTCAATCCGCAGAGCAAGAAACAGGGGACAAGGTGTGTGTTTATCGATAGATTGTTATAATATCTGCATCTGTGCAGTTCTTTTATTCTTCATAAATACAGTTTACAAAATATCACGGGAGCATTTGGTTTCCCATCTACTGTAGACTAAGTTTACGCTGCGTTCAACTCTCGTCACACCACAGCTGTTTCCTCGAGTGAAAATTAAGCACATATGAACGCATCATCGCCATTTTCATTTGGAAATTTAACTTTCAGTGTAATACAGATTACAGTGCATGTGGTTAAGATATTTGCGTGCTTGAGCTAAGGAAAGAGGGTTGTATTAGAAATGCAAACAGTAACATTTTCTGCATGTACAGTAAACGTGTGTGTGTGTGTGTGTGTGTGTGTGTGTGTGTTAGAGAGAGATCATGAAGACTTGTATTTGGCCTATTCAGTTATATTTTATACATGAGATTTAAAGAGAAAAATCTATAAAAACAAAACAAAACAAAAAAGCTCATGCTGCACTGAAACTCTCATTTCTCAGCAGGCTTTTATTTCTTGAAAAGCTCTTCACCATGTCTAAAACACATCTGCTTCTTCGTGTCAGTCACAGAACATAACCTACTGTGTCTGGTTCAGTGTTGCCTCTGTGCCTTATGATGTAAATTTTCCTATACAATGAAACTTCAAAAGATGCCATCGCTTTCTTCTGGTTTTCAATCCTCCTCCTTTCACTGGAGTGTGAAAGGCAAGCTCAGACATAAAAGAATTTGTGATGTGCCAAAGCACTGCCCGTGCGCTGTGTTCCTTTAAAAAAATTGCCTTTAGGTTTTTAGGGATTTAAATAGGTAGCCTTCATATAGAAGGAGGTTATTTGTGTCAGTTTTTTACTTTAGTTACTATCAAGAGCAGTTAAAGTAATGTTTGTTATATTGCTGAGTCCACTTTGAAAATGTAAGATTCAAAGTCTAATTTATATCTGAAACAAAGGTTTATTTATTCATTTATTTGGCAAATTTAGAGCAAATTTTTGATTGAACACTATTTGTGTGTGTATAATATATATATATATATATATATATATATATATATATATATATATATATATATATAATATTATTATTATTATTATTATTTTTATTTTTTTTAATTGGTTGAATGTAAAATCTTGAAACAACAAAGGCTTGATGAAGTAGTGAATATTTCTATCATTTATATACTTTGTTTTACAATTAAATATCACCCAATTATTAGATTTGTGTAGAGTACATATTCTTAAGCCATAGTGATATCCAAATTTGCAACCCAATAATCTTTTGTTTCGATTATTATTATTATTATTACTTTTTTTACTTCATTCCTTTGAATTCATTCACAGATTTTTTTCTGGATGATTCATAACCAAACTGATTTGAGTGATTGTATTATATCATATATGAAACCAAATAGGAAAGGTCATTGAAATGTCATGGTAAATAGCTTACAAAACAGGAAGACAGCATCAGACTTTCTGAGCCCAGCTTGTGTGTCAAACACTTTGCAGCACCTGCACAGGAACGAGTGAATTTGTATGTACTGTGCCACTCCTCGTATCCTACACGTACACAGTAGGGGGTCAAGATCTGCAGAGGCAGCCGTGTCAGGCCACTACTGCAGCAGAGTGCTTTATATAAAGTGCACAACAAGAAGAATAAACCGAGAAGTGCCTAGAGCACGATTTGATCCTGGATCCTCCTGACTCAGAATGAGCTGTGAGCTGTGAGCTCGGCTGCAGCAGTCCAGTCACAGATACAGATTAAGAGATTCACTCAGGGCGTACTGGTGCTAAGTGCACTGGGTTGAGTCATTTACCACCAGCACATGGGAACCAGGGGTCGACCTTACTTGTGGTGGTACTGACTTTTTTGCTTTTAAAAGAAAAAAGTGATGTGCCAGTTCAGCATGGATTTCTAAAAGTTTTGTTTGTGTTACCTGCTTGAGAGAACTGGTGAAAAAGCACCTTGAATTACGTTTTTGTTTCTTTTATTTCATGCCCCACAATACGTTTTTGGTGTAGATATGTACATATATTTATGTCAAGCCAAGCCCGTCAGTGTACCAGGCAGGAAGTTATAAAGTAGCAAAAGATAAAAGCTGTTTTCCATGTGTATCTGAGTTTTGTCCTAATCAGTCGCAGCAAAGGGCAGGATGTTTTGGCAGTTGCTAGTATTTACAATAATGCATCCTACAGTGAAATCTAACTGGTCTAAAATTCTGCTCTTACCAGCTGTACATTAAACATCAAATATCTAATAGTTGGCTGTGATTGTGTCACATAACAGTAGTGTGTTTAGAGAACCTACTGGACAGAAATATAGCTTTTCGTTTTGTCACACCTTAGAACACAGTATGAGTTTTTGTGTATTTTGTTGGATTTGAATGTATTCTTAATCGTAATCATTTTAGATGACCTTCAAACATATTTTGTGTCATTTCACAAGCCAGAACCAAAATCCATTTATATCAGCTATTTTATATGTAGTTCTCAAACAAAATTGCCATTCTTCTCTCTTTAGACCAAATTAATTAAAGGGGGGGTGAAATGCTATTTCATACATACTGAGTTTTTTACACTGTTAAAGAGTTGGATTCCCATGCTAAACATGGACAAAGTTTCAAAAATTAAGTTGTACGTTTGAAGGAGTATTTCTGTTCCAAAAATACTCCTTCCAGTTTGTCACAAGTTTCGGAAAGTTTTTTTAGAGTATGGCTCTGTGTGACGTTAGATGGAGCGGAATTTCCTTATATGGGTCCTAAGGGCACGTCTGCCGGAAGAGCGCGCGCTCCCGTAGAGCAGAGCACTGAGAGAGCACAACAGATGTTCACTGATCAGAGCGAGAGCGTCGCGAAATGTCACAAAAGAAGTGTGTTTTTGGTTGCCAGGGCAAGACAACCCTGCACAGATTACCAAAAAAAAAAAAAACAGCATTAAGGGACCAGTGGATGGAGTTTATTTTTACAGAGCATCAACGGAGTTGTGCAAGTGTTTGTGTTTGTTCCCTGCATTTCGAAGATGCTTGTTTTACAAACAAGGCCCAGTTTGACGCCAGATTTGCACACCGTTTATTTCTTAAGGATAATGCAGTCCCAACGAAAAAGGGTCACGATCGTGTGTTGGAACCGCACACGGTGAGTAAAACTGCTTCAAATATCTCTGTGTTGTTAACTTAGCTATCGGCGCGTAAGCACATCAAGTAAACAACATGCGATGTTGTCATCAAACTGCACTTTCCACATGTACAGCTTAAAAAAAAAAAAAAAGACGACATAAAGTGGAACTTAGTCATTTTCCAAAACCGCTAAGCAAATATATACAGTTTCAGTACATACCACATAGAGACGTCGTTGCTGCTGCTGCTCTTGTTAAATTTCAGCCTCTGGATCTGATTCTGGATCATAAATATACGCTGAATCTGACTGTTAGCCATGGTTTGTTTTGGATGTTTTTTTCCTCACGGTAATGTCACAGCTTCCAAACGCTCTCAACGCAAAAGCTTACTCGCGCTCATGATTCTTTGGCTCCGCCCACACGTCACGCCTCCAGTCGGTCGTGTTTTTCTGGGAAAAATCGGTACAGACTGTCTTTCTCTTATAAATATAATAAAACTAAAGACTTTTTGGAGTTATGAAGGATGCAGTACTACTCTATAGGTACTCAAGATTAACAGGATATTGAGTGAAAACGAGCATTTCACCCCCCCTTTAAGCAAATTAGAAATTTGAATCAAGGATTGAATTTGGAAAAACTGGAATAAATTATGGCAATTTTCATTTTTTGGTAGAGATACAAATTAAACTCATTTTTCAGATACAGTAGGTTTCCTTAAGTTTACATTTATTTAACATTTTTTGTTGGTCAACATTAACGACACAGATAGGTATTCAATTAAGAATTATTCAGTTAAGGCATGCATGTAATAGCCTTGTAAGAAAAAGTGATGAGGACGTTGAAGATCTTGATGAAGATGTTTATTGCAGTATAGCAGAGACAAATTACAGTTTGTTTGTTTTTTTAATGGCCCACTCCACCCCTGAAATGAAAAAAAAAATTTCAAAAATGAAATTCAGGCCCTGAATAAATGTCTACAAGTCCTTATTGGATCATCACTATAAATAATTCTACATGATAAAAAAGAAGGCTTTAAAAAGATTGGTAAAGGTGATCAGGTGATCGATTATCAGCCTCAAAAATCTTGATCGAAGCACCCCTACATGGAACAGCTCCAAGTAGAATGTCACATAACGTCACACTCAGAATTGTGGTAATTACGACATGACGTGTGATCAGTTAAAAAATGTTAAAGTCTTAATGACCCCAAACTTTTGAACAGTCGTATAAAGTACAGATGTCATTTTGGTTTAACAAAATAAAGTGTGTATACAATGAATTTCTGGGGGGTTCACAAGAAATCAAAGCCATATTTGTAATTTAAAGGTTTACTCCACCCCAAAATGAACATTTTGTCATTAATCACTTACCCCATGTTCTTCCAAACCTGTAAAAGCTTTGTTTGTCTTCAGAACACAATTTAAGATATGTTGGATGAAAACCAGGAGGCTTGTGTGACTGTCCCATTGACTGCCAAATAAATTGCACTGTCCAGAAAAGTATGAAAGACATCGTCAGAATAGTCCATCTGCCATCAGTGGTTCGATCTGAATTTTATGAAGCGACAAGAATAGTTTTTGTATGTGAAGAAAACTAAAGTAACGACTTTATTCAATAATTCATCTCCTTTGTGTCTCTCTGCATCACCGTGACATAATTTTGTAGAACATCCCCTGAATGCAAACTGACAGTGCAATTTACAGTGCAAGTCAATGGGACAGTCTCTCAGGCCTCCTGGTTTTCATTCAAAATATCTTAAATTGTGTTCCAAAGACAAACAAAACTTTTAAGGGTTAGAATAACATTGGGTAAGTGATTAATGCTAAAATCTTCATTTTGGAGTGGAGTATCCCATTAATTACTGAAAACATCCCTCTTTTGTGTACTAACACATTCGTTTTCCAATTGCTTTCATTAGAGAATGGCTTTAGAGTACGTTCTTGAGCTTAATGGAAAGACCCAGTGATACACTAAAATATAACCTTGAGATAGAGTACTGCATTCGATGGGTTTATTTAATGCTGACATGAAAGGAGTGAATAAAAGCATAACTGGGTTCACTTTGTATGGATTTAAAAAAAAAGTTTTGTATTAAAAATATACTATAAATAGTCTGTTATTCTCCAATAGATTTGATAGATACAATTGTTTACATTCATTTTTTATTAGATAAAAAAATAGTAAAATTATATTTTTCTTTTGAGCTTGTGAAATAATTTAATAATGAATGAATGGCATCTAATGAAATGCCTTCAAAATTAATGAAAGAACGCTTGATGTTTTACAAAAACTATTCAATTTATTATTTATTAAGTTACTATTTCATACTAGTTCTTTTATTATGGCATCCAATATAAGCAGTGTTTTGGTCCTCTGCTAAATGAGAACACTACGTATGTATGTATTCATTTTCACTTCCCCTACAAATCACCTTATAGTAATAGAATGTTGGATTTTGCATGCAATTGCATATTTTAGCCCTAGGGACCTCTGAATTAATGAACGTTGAAAATCATAAATAGAAAACCTCTCAAAGCATTTCATGTTTATTAGACCTCTCAGAGTGCACTCCATAAATTTGTTTCATTGTAGCTAAGCTGTGCTGGCTGTGAATAAATGTTTTCAATGAATCTGGAAAAAAATCCCGTCTATTATTCTTTGCTGGAAATGAATATAAATACCAGTTTGATTATGTTGGGGGTATTTTTTAAATACTGATGCAAAAGTGTCTTTAACATCCAAATTGTGATTTAGCTCTTGTACCAAGCTTAAACATTTCATTTTGCAGTGCAGCTGAGACTGAAATCAATTCAGGGCCACTCTCCCACAGAATTTTAGACGATTGCCTGTCATGAACAAGCCATCTCACTCACACAGGAGTCATGCCTCCTGTCATTGTCCAAGAATACCGCTCTAGTTCGCTGCAACAAGAGGCCCTAAATCACAGATTTTTTTCTTTCTTTCTATCTTTTTTTTTTTTTTTTGGTAGAAACTACATGGTACAGGTGCTGAACCTGGAACAGGGACCATCTCCCCCAGTGAAGTGAGTATGTCACAGATGAAGGAGGCGGGGGTGTGCCTCACCTTTCAGAGGACGAGATCTTCACCCCTCTCTTTTTCGGGATTTGGCACACGCTGTTTCTTGTCCAATGCTCCCCCCCCCCCCCCCCCCCCCCCACATTCATATCCACTGTGAATATTTTCACTTTTTCCTACAGCTGCACTTCTCTAATGCAACACCTTTTTCGCCTGTAAGCATTCTTATAAAGATTCTTTCCTCTCTTTCCAATGGCTGTGGTCATAATCCAATATTTCTGCTGTTTTTTTAAAGATACTAGACTTGATAGATTGAAAGGATCACCAGAAGGCTTTTGTCTTGCACTATAGCAATCTTCCTCTTTCATTTCTTTTTGCACTTTTTAGAGTTCATTTGAAAAGAAAGGTTTTTTTTTTTTTTTTATCATATGTCGTGAGTCAAAATCTGCTGGCGCATAGCAAGCAGCCACAAATTTTCATTCAATTTTCTCTCATGGCTCTTATGATGTCTCCCTCCACTTTGCTATTCTTCATGACCTGTCTCCCTGTCTCTTCTATTCTCTGGACCACTCTGCTTTTATGCATATAGTGCTGATCTACAGTATCATCTTGCCCAGTTAATGACTGAGTCTGTTCTCTTCTCTCAGCCGCATATCCTCTAACATCTCTCTATGATTCACTCACTCTGTCCTGGTTTCAAGTCTGCTGCTTTCTCTCTGCTGCATTGTGGGATTGTCTCTTTGATCCAGCATGTTACCCAAAAGGCGTTTTTTAAAAGTCAGAAAGTCCTGCACGTGCATAAGTGAATGCAGAATTACAGAGAGTGTAAATGCTGCTTGAGCAGCCTAGTTTCATTGTGTTCCTTTGCTAGTTCCTGAAAAGGACGGGCTTATTTCATGCATCCATTTCCCTGCTTATCTGAACTGTTCCGTTCTCCGTGTTCTGATGGTGTTGTCCTTTTGTGTTTGTGTGCATGTTAATTTGTGTGTGTGTGTGTGTCGTGTACGTGTATTTTTCCTTCTGACCCTCACAGAGCTCCCAGTACGTTCAGTGCGTCGCTGGTTGCCTGCAGCTCATGCTGAAAGTGAATGAATACAGATTCGCCTGGGTGGAGGCCGACGGAGTGAACTGGTAATTCTCACTTCCGTACTAATATTTAGGTCATGTTTTGGGTAATATTGCACATAGTAAACAATACCTAAGCTCTTTTTGTGTTATGGTTATCTAGTAAGTATTACCTGGACCGACCTGGAATTAATCGTATTTGTAACAAAATTGTATTAAATAATATTTAATATTAAATGTAAAGCTTTAGTTTCAGTTTGGAGTAAGAGTTTTTTTTATGATTTTGAAAGAAGTTTCTTAGTTCACCGAGGCTGTATTTGTTTGATTAAAAATACAGTAAAAACCGTAATATTGTAAAATATTTTTGCAATTTTAAAATAACTCTATTGTAATACATCTATTGTAATACATTTCTATTGTAATACATTTTAAAATGTAATTTATTCCTTTGCTGGCAAAGCTGAATTTCTTCAGTGTCACATGGTCCTTATAAAATCATAAAAATATAATATGCTGAATTGGTCCTTAAGAAAAAAATATTTTTATTATCAATGTTAAAAGCATTCAAAAGAACCGCATTTATTTGAAAATAAATCTTTCAAAATATTATAATGTCTTCACTGCCACTTTTGATGAATTTAACGCATCCGTGCTAATAAACTTATTGATATCTTAAAAAAAAAAAAAAAATCTTATTGAGATATATATGTACCTTATATATTATAAATCAAGTGTAAATGATATGTAAATTATAAATAATTTATGTTTTTTTAATTAGTAATTATATTTATCATTTAATTATTTCATTAAATATTCATTAAAATATTAGGTTGGCTTGGACAGTTTTTAAAATCTGTAACCAGTAGTCTGGAAGAGTCATAGACTAGGCATGAAAATTGATTGGTCAAACCCTGTGACACATTTATTTTTCTATTTTTTAAGGTTGCAGCACGCAGTTAACAGTGTGCTCTACTCACGCCCCTTTTATGCTGCCCATCCCCTGCCGTATCGAAGAAACAAATCTTGTAGAACAAGAAAGCATCTCTCATTGTCCTAGCAGGTTTTAGCCCTGTGATCATAAAAGTTCTTTTGTTTTCTAGAGTACAGACAGCGTAAAAGACAGGATAATGAGGCTTCTCTGAAGATAATTTTCTTTTTCTTGCCTCTCAAGTAAAATTTCTTTCATGTAATGGTCTCATTATACATCACAAAAATGTGGGCTTTCATTTTCCCCCTCATCAAACCATCAGGGCTAAGTTTATGAAGAGCATCCTCTCAGCACACCATTAGGGGCGAGATGCCCTACTGTTTACTAACTTCGACTGTTCTGTCTGTCCATCTTTTAGCATCACAGCAGTGTTGAGCAATAAGTGTGGCTTCCAGCTGCAGTATCAGATGATCTTCTGCGTGTGGCTTCTGGCATTCAGTCCGCAACTCTGCGAACAGCTGCGACGCTATAACGTGGTACCGGCACTCTCCGACATCCTCCAAGAGTCTGTCAAAGAGAAGGTCACTCGCATAATCCTGGCTGCTTTCAGGGTACGTGTCATGAAATGCTTCTTCAAGCCGCAATCATTAGCCATCCAGTCTCCTTTCCTGACTTTGTGAATGCAGTAGTGTCAAATGTTCTTTTTAAAATCAGCCTCATGCCTTTTCTCTTTCCAAAAAACAAAGCATTAAGCAATTTTAGGACCCTGTTTAGTATGGCTCTTATTTCAGCCCTCCTAAAAATCTGTGATTGACTCAGCTGCAGTAAACTAATAGGTAATTTCATACTGAAGCCACCACTGAATCCTCTCAGATACACACTCCTACTCCATCACTCAGCCGGATGCTTTCTATTACAGTGTAATCACAGAATAATTTGCAATCAAATATGCCACTGTTACTAGTTCCAAAAATCTGAGAACACCAGCTGAAATGCTTATATTATTCACCTAATGGATCCTCTGCAAGTGAATGGGTGCTGTCAGATTGAGAATTTAAATGGCTAATAAAGATATCACAAAAGTCCACAAGTAATGTACTGTAAGAGACCCACAAGCTACATATTTGTAAGAAATACATCAAGACATTTTTAAACCTTTTTTTCCAACTAAAATATGATTCCTCTATCCATAATATCGCTTCACTGAAAAATAGTCATCTCTGCTAAATCAAGAGAAAAATATGCAGATATCAAGAGTTGTTTCAGTTTTTTTTTTAACAAACACACAGCTTTTCACTTCACAAGACATTAATTCAAGGACTGGCATGTGGATTTTTGATGGCATCCAAAATTTCTCCTAATCTATTCTGTTGAAGAAACTTGGATGGCCTGAGGGTGAGTATATTTTGGGGTGAACTATTCCTTTAATATACTCGTTTGTTTTCTTAGCATTTTGTTGTTTTCATTTCTTAGCATTTCATTTAGTTTTCCCCACATTTGCTTATTTAATTGGTGACCTAGAACGGCCTTTTTTAAAATGACACTTTCAATTTTTATAATTTTTTTTCTAAATGTATCCAAATTCTTTATTTATGTACAGGTCGAAAGTAGATTTTGAATTCCATATTTTTCAGTGTGCTCTTAGACTTGTCAACCCCACTGAACATCTACCAATGAACAATGCAGTTTTAATTGGTTTATTTTTAAAAACTGGTCATTAGAGTATAATTTGAACCATTATGACCTCGCGCACTTAAAAGAGAAACATTATCAGAGCCACAACATATTAAGACACTTGAAAGACACTTAACCCCAATCATGTACAGTACAAGGCACCATTGCTGCAATTAGAGTCTTTTAAGGAAATGGATTGCAAAGCATCTGTTAAATGAAGATAAGTGAAGGCACCATGTAAACATATCTCTAAAAGTACTTAATGAGTGATCATTAAGTCTGATGCCAGACTGTTTAACTGACTGTTGTTGTTGTTTTTTGGTGCACAAATAATGAATGAAAAAGTGTGTGTGCTGAATCCATTACAGATGGATGGGTGTTTCTGTTTTCTCACTTTTTTTAGATCAGGGCATTGCTCAGCAGAAGGTGTCCTCTTCAAAGTCCATTAGCGGATCACTCACTCTTTTATTCTGAAAGGATTTAATTTGCCCAGAATGTACTAAGAACCCCATTATTACCTTATTAAGGTTGCAGATTGACAAAAGCGCTCGTTTTAATCTCTTCCACACGTCATAGCGTCATCGCCTATTCAGTGCTTGGTTCTTAGAGACTATAAATGGAAAAAAATAACATAAAAAAAACTCGTCACCCCCACATTGCCCTTCCTGCTAGTGTTGATCATTTGAATTAGGATATAGTGCTAGACCAAATGTGGTCCCAAGGCATTTTATCTTCTGTCGGGCTTATTACTTTTCCACTGCTGGCACATATTTGTTTAATACATAGCCGAGGCACAAAAACAGGCTGCTTGTTACTCTTATTCTGCATTTCATTTTCCTGCACATGTCGTTCATAGTGCTGGCTACATTTAATGTTCAAATTAGCCCTGAAAGCTGGGCTCTGTTGTTGTCATTGGAGTTGTGTAATGAATTCATTGTCCATGTCGCTGACAGTATTGAATTAGAGTGCAGCGCTTCATTCATCTCACCTGCTGAAGAGCTTATTAAGTTGTCCTGACCAGGTATTCTCTCTCTGTGTCTGTCCATGATTACATGGCTTCCATTTTGCAGCTATCAATGGATCTGCCTCTGCACTTTTGCCATTATTTATGTTCCACATTTGTACACTCTTCCCCACTGTTATATATAGTATTACCTAAAGCAATACTTTAAACACTCAGGATTGAAGATATTGGGCTGTAGTTTAGCCTTGTTGTGATTCTTTATTGTAGCTGATCATAGGTCTCTCTTTATTCTAATACAGAAAATATTCTATATTCTTATTATGTAACTTATTATGTCTTTCTGTTCGTGGTATAGAGATGTACAGGAATTAAGTCACTTGGTCTGCGTCTGTCCGTCCATCCGTCCATTTGTCTATTGGGGTTGAACAATTAGTGATTTTTTTTTTTAAAGTCGACTTTTATGTGATGAAAGTCGAGTCGAAGTCGACTAGTGGCTGATGACATCATTAATGAACAAATAAGTCTGGAGCTGTGAAAACATCAGTTATCAGTTATTTTACCTTTGAGGTCGGTTTATTTCTCACAGATTTCTGCTTGTTCTAAATCAGATCTCTCTAGTAGTAGTGACGCTGTGGGATTTAGTGATTAACAAAATGCTTGAACTTTTCAGTTTCTAAGCTATTTTATTGAGAAATCACAGAACAGCGTTGACAGTACATTTTTGCGCTGAATGATTCTGTGCGCGAGCGATCTGCACATGACGTACGAGCTACTGTCTGTAGTCTATTTGTGTGCGTTACAGTGCAGCAGTGCATTAGATTAGAACAGCAGTTAACTTACCTGTACAATAAGCTGTTTAGAATGTGCGTTCTCCCGTTCAATTTCGAGCATCCAGTAATATTATCACACAACTTGTGGACCTTTCGGAGTATACATTTATTTTTCATTTGAACTGTTTGGAAACGGAGCGTAAATGTGGAAGTCCTTCAAACATTTATTATCCTATTGTGCCCTCTATAGGACCGGCGAATAGTCAACGTCAAGCTTAAAGCGTCATGGCAGAGCATTGAAGTCGATTAGTCGGTGCAACCCATACTGTCTGTCTGTCTATCTATCTATCTGTCCGTCCGTCCGTCCGTCCGTCCGTCCGTCTTTCTATCTTTGTCAGTGTCTGTCTGTCTATCTATCTATCTATCTATCTGTCTGTCCATCCGTCCATCCGTCTATCTGTCTGTCAGTTTGTCCGTCCATCCGTTTCTATCTATCTACCTACCTACCTATCTATCTGTCTGTCTGTCTGTCTCTCTCTCTCTCTCTCTCTCTCTCTCTCTCTTTGTCTGTGTCCATCCGTCCATCTATCTATTGGCCTGTCCGTCTGTCCGTCTCTATCTATCTGTCTGTCTGTTTGTCCGACTGTCTATCTCTCTTTGTCTGTATGTCCATCCATCCATCTATCTTTCGGCCTTTCTGTCCATCTCTATCTGTCTGTCCATCCGGCTGTCTCTCTCTTTGTCTGTGAATTCGTCCATCCATTTATCTATCAGTCTTTCTGTCCATCTCTCTCTCTTTGTCTGTCTGTCCATCTATCTATCTATCTATCTATCTATCTATCTGTCTGTCTACCTATCTATACGTCTGTTTGTCCATCCTTCTCTTTCTCTCTATCTATCTATCTATCTATCTATCTATCTATCTATCTATCTATCTGTCTATCTGTCTATCCGTCTATCCGTCCGTCTGTCCGTCCATCTGTCTGTCTCTCTCTCTCTCTCTCTCTCTCTCTCATATATATATATATTAGGGGTGTAACGATACGCATATTCGTATTGAACCGTTCGGTACGAGGCTTTCGGTTCGGTACGCGGTACGCATTATGTATACCGAACAGTTCGTTGGACTAATTAATTATATATAAAAAAAAAAAAAAAAAAAGAGAAATATAATGATATGCGTTCAACAAGGTAGCCCAATAACCCAAACGACGTAACAGGCAACGTCCCTGACACTCCTGAAGAAGAAAAAAACACCAACTTATAGTTATATGTTTATGTTAGGCTACTCAGTCAGGCGCTTGCTCACTCAGCACGCGCTGAAGGCTCGTTGCAAAATGGCCAATGCATTTAACAGACCAGAAATAGAAAATCCTCCAATAACCAACAGGTCTGGTGTTTGGGTGCACTTTGGATTCCCTGTAAGCCATGGTGATGGCAAGAGAGTGGTGGATAAAAAAACAACGGTATGTC